>NC_059222.1:46825424-46935424 GCF_020615455.1 Coregonus clupeaformis | reverse complement strand
TGGTTGAAACAGATAAAGCAGATTATACCAGGGAGTTAAATGTAATTAGGATAACACCGTTCTCTGGTTTCAGCTCTGGTCCCAGCAAGGCCAGCTGGCAGCACACTCCAGTCCACACAGCTGTAGTCAGAGACTCCCACACTGAGAGAGTGATGATTCAACTCTGAGAAAGACCATGGTTTGTTTATCAAACTGTTCACAGTGTTGGGATTGTGTAGGGGCCTGTGTGTGCGTGCGTGCGTGTGTGTGTGTGTGTGTGAGAGAGAGAGAGAGCGAGCGAGCGAGTGAGAGAGAGAAATTAGTGTATTTCCGCTTGGGATGTCACTCAAGGGTCACTACTCACCAAACAATTGAAAACAGTTTGACCACCTTGTAAATTCCGCTTCAGTCCCAAAGCAACTCTTCTTTAACATGTCTATCTGCATACACTGGCATATCCAATACAACTCGTTGCAATGTGGACGAACAACTGGCCTTATTCATAGTGTTATATTATAGTACATATGAGATGGGACACACACATGAACAATCTATAGATACCTATCCTAAATACTGGCTAACGTTGACCTGTCATGCTAGCAAGCCATAAAGTATGCTAACAAATAATTAAATGCATGTAATATTATTATTAGGCTACAGTAAGTGAACTTCCTTCAGTCATATCTTACTGATTGAGTGTGTGGGGAGTTGTCATATTGCCAAGGCCAAGTGTGTCAATTTGCAATCAGCAGCAGACACGTTCACTTGACTACAATTGCACATATTTTGTATTATGTGTACACTAATAACTTGGCCGCAGGTCACTCGTAAAAGAAAGGGAGAAAGCCGTAACAATGTGTCAAGGTATTGGAAAACACGAGGGGGCCGGGCTATAATCCGTTAGGCGCGCGCCAAACCAACCGCCATCGGGTGCGCTGGCTGCAAAGAGATAACGTGCAGATGAAGCAAGGCAAGAGATGAACATAGCGAACAACCGTTGACCGCATACAGACGCCGATGGTTCGAGGAGCTTGGCGAATGTATTACATGTTTTGGCATGTCACTGTGACTCATTATTATTTGAAAAATATACATCTTTAGGAATTCACCTTCAAGGCACCATTGCATGAGCGAGTGAAGCGGTTGACTGGCGATGGTCTTCTGTCTATCTACGCGAAGATTTCCTCGACGGTCTCTTTGATAATTCCGTGCGGCATTACTGAGCAAAATCCGCGTGAGAAGCAGACAGTTGTTCAGAGTTTGGGACCAGGGAGATTCCGAAGGAGAGAGGGAACATTCATGTTATTTCTAAGGTAAGTTAAGTTCCCACAACCGGGTGTCACTATTAAATTCAGTGTTTTCATTTTCATTACTGTAGTTTAGCCTACCATAAAACGTCTTATATTCTTATTTTCGGTTTTGTTTTAGCTGTGTGAAGTTACTATTACTGACTGCGCATTGTATTGGCTACATTGTTGCAATGGATTAATTAGTTCTCTGCATTTATGTCTAACGCATGCAATAGCCTAACACCAAAAGTAGCCCAGCCTAATACATTTCATTGCATTGCATGCAGCTTCTAAGTTATCAAAGTTTTATAGTAGGCTAGCCTATATTTGATGCAGAATGTTGTTAATTGTGCGTGCTAAAAATGTGAAATATTTGAAATATGTGAATTTGCATGTGAAAACGTTTGAAAAGGCAGGATGATCTGCGAGCATAGATATAAATGAAATTTGTATAAAATCTGAAGGCTGCCGACCCAAGTTCCATCGATATTCATTATGAGATGCAATGCTCCAGTATGAAGCCCTGATGTTTATTTAATGTTTATTAGTAGGCTACAATATGTGATTTATTAATGCAGAGTTAATATAAATTAATTTGTAAGAGATTTTGCCAGCATTGCATTGTTTTGATTTATGTGTTGATATATTCATGTTTTTTCAGAATGTATTTCAATATTTGGACATTTGGACTGTCAACAACCTCAGTAAGAAGTTTTGGAAATCAAATGTTCTTTCTCTTCAAGAAACAACATTTGGGTCCATCCAAATTGATAAGCAGCAACACTGCCAACCAGGGATGGAAATTAAGGGATGGAAATTAAGCTAGCCCGTAGCTAGCACTTTTCAGACTGGGCTTTTGGACCCTTGGCTACAGAGAATGTCACTTGGGCTAGTAGAAATTGCATTCTACTAACCTGGCTGGCCAGTGCCCAAAATCCTTAAATTCCATCCCTGGTCCCAGTATGTGACAATAAAACATAAAATTAAAAACATAAAACTATAGCCTACCCAGCTGTATATACCCGGCTACTCAGCTCAGCCAGACTTTAGCACCACAACACTATGCCAAGGAGTTGTATTTGGGTCATGCTAAAATGCAACCACACTTCCTTAACACTGCAACAAAGTAGCTTTTTCTAATACTTAAAAAGCCTATGACATTTCATAAAGAAAGGAATCACCTGAACACATTTTAATTAAAGGTGCAATCTGCAACTTCTCTGTCTCATTTGGCAATAACATGAATGAAAAACACAGGCTGAAATAAATAACGTACAAATAACAAACAAACAAACAAAAATTCAGACTATGCAATTAAGTACCTCTTCCTCTCTGTCAGTTTTTGGAGGACAGAGAACACAATCATCTTATACAAGCTGGAACTGTGAAACTCTGGGTCAAACATTCATCTTGTTGACACATGAACTATTGAACCAAACTACACCCTCAATGTAATATAAATACTTATCTCCATATCATATTCTGTTAATAAAACATTTAGCATATGATAAGGGTGTTTATCTGTTTAATCACAAAGGTTGATTGTGATAAAGAAGCCTTACAGCTGTTAATACATAACTGATACAGTAAAATAATGGTCAAAATAAGCTATTCCAAGGTTTATGTATTGAGTGAGTATAGATAGTGTTTGTGTGTGTGCGTGTGTGTGTGTGTGTGTGTGTGTGTGTATGCATGCATGCATCCGTCCGTCCGTGTGTGTGACTATACATATTCAATTTGACAAACAGTATGTGTATTGGAATGCTTGTGTACATGTGTCGATCTATCTACCCACTTGATAAGGATGCTTACTCTGTCAGTATCAGTGACCCCAAGTGCATCTCTGATGCCGATCGAATGCCTCCGTGCCTCTGTCTGCCTTCCTGCGTTAGTACGCTGCCTGGGGGCGGCTGTCACCATGCTGTGGGCTGTAGTTTCTCAGAAACCAGGCAGATAGAGAATGGGTCAATCCGGAGCTGCATGCTAGTACGTAGACACACACACACAACCTCATCAGCTGTGGATAGGCCATGGCAGTTAAGAGAAGGTCTAAGATAGCTGCGTGTAGTCTACGTCTCTAGACCCTCTGGTCTGAGCTGACGGCAGCTCCAGTGAAAGAGTCTGCCATGACAGAGTCATTTTGCTGGATCCAAACAGACCTGACGTGTGTATAGAATACCTACTGGTCTACTGTAGGACTGATGGGGTTGATGTCCTGACTCTTTCTCTGTCAGTGAGGACCGAGGAGGCAATGATAATTCAACCAATGTGGGTAAGTAAACTGTGTGAAAATGTGTTGCACGTCATGCAATCGTCAATTGTGCTGCTGTCTCCTCTAGTTACAATGACATGGGGATTTTGATCACTGCCTGTGATAGTTTTTGCATGAGCAAAATGGAAAAGTAGAAGTGTGAATATGCACATTTAAACATACTGTACATATATACACGTACACAGTACACACATACAGTACCAGTCAAACGTTTGGACACACCTACTCATTCCAGGATTTTTCTTTATTTTTACTATTTTCTACATTGTAGAATAATAGTGAAGACATCAAAACTATGAAATAACACACATGGAATCATGTAGTAACCAAAAAAGTGTTAAACAAATCAAAATATATTTTATATTTGAGATTCTTCAAATAGCCACCCTTTGTCATGATGACAGCTTTGCACACTCTTGGCATTCTCTCAACCAGCTTCATGAGGGAGTCACCTGGAATGCATTTCAATTAACAGGTGTGCCTTCTTAAAAGTTAATTTGTGGAATTTCTTTCCTTCTTAATGCGTTTGAGCCAATCATTTGTGTTGTGACAAGGTAGTGGGGTATACAGAAGATAGCCCTATTTGGTAAAAGACCAAGTCCATATTATGGCAAGAACAGCTCAAATAAGCAAAAAGAAACAACAGTCCATCATTACTTTAAGACATGAAGGTCAGTCAATACGGAACATTTCAAGAACTTTGAAAGTTTCTTCAAGTGCAGTCGCAAAAGCCATCAAGCGCTATGATGAAACTGGCTCTCATGAGGACCACCACAGGAATGGAAGACCCAGAGTTACCTCTGCTGCAGAGGATAAGTTCTTTAGAGTTACCAGCCTCAGAAATTGCGGCCCAAATAAATGCTTCACAGAGTTCAAGTCACAGACAGCCGTGTCTTTGTGAGACGCAGTGAACGGATGATCTCCGCATGTTTATTTCCCACTGTAAAGCAAGGAGGAGGAGGTGTTATGGTGTGGGGGTGCTTTGCTGGTGACACTGTCTATGATTTATTTAGAATTCAAGACACACTTAACCTGCATGGCTACCACAGCATTCTGAAGCGATACGCCATCCCATCTGGGTTCGGCTTAGTGGGAATATCATTTGTTTTTCAACAGGACAATGACCCAACACATCTCCAGGCTGTGTAAGTGCTATTTTACCAAGAAGGAGAGTGATGGAGTGCTGCATCAGATGACCTGTCCTCCACAATCCCCCAACCTCAACCCAATTGAGATGGTTTAGGATGAGTCGGACCGCAGAGTGAAGGAAAAGCAGCCAACAAGTGCTCAGCATATGTGGGAACTCCTTCAAGACTGTTGGAAAAGCATTCCAGGTGATGCTGGTTGAGAGAATGCCAAGAGTGTGCAAAGCTGTCATCAAGGCAAAGGGTGGCTATTTGAAGAATCTCAAATATAAAATATATTTTGATTTGTTTAACACGTTTTTGGTTACTACATGATTCCATATGGATTATTGAACACTATGTGTTATTTCATAGTTTTGATATCTTCACAATTATTCTACAATGTAAAAAATAGTAAAAATAAAGAAAAACCCTTGAATGTGTAGGTGTGTCCAAACTTTTGACTGGTACTGTATATACACAGTATACACGTACAGTCGTGGTCAAAAGTTTTGAGAATGACACAAATATTAATTTTCACAAAGTCTGCTGCCTCAGTTTTTATGATGGCAATTTGCATATACTCCAGAATGTTATGAAGAGTGATCAGATGAATTGCAATTAATTGCAAAGTCCCTCTTTGCCATGAAAATGAACTTAATCCCAAAAACACATTTCCACTGCATTTCAGCCCTGCCACAAAAGGACCAGCTGACAGTGATTCTCTCGTTAACACAGGTGAGAGTGTTGACGAGGACAAGGCTGGAGATCACTGTCATGCTGATTGAGTTAGAATAACAGACTGGAAGCTTTAAAAGGAGGGTGGTGCTTGAAATCATTGTTCTTCCTCTGTTAACATTTACATCATTTAGCAGACGCTCTTATCCAGAGCGACTTACAGTTAGTGCACACATTTACATACCCCATGGGAATCGAACCCACAACCCTGGCGTTGCAAACGCCATGCTCTACCAACTGAGCTACCTCCCTGCCGGCCATTCCCTCCCCTTCCCTGGACGACGCTGGACCAATTGTGCACCGCCCCATTGGTCTCCCGGTTGCGGCCGGCTACAGCAGAGCCTGGATTCGAACCAGGATCTCTAGTGGCACAGCTAGCACTGCGATGCAGTGCCTTAGACCACTGCGCCACTCGGGAGACTAGGTTACCATGGTTACCTGCAAGGAAACACATGCCGTCATCATTGCTTTGCACAAAAAGGGCTTCACAGGCAAGGATATTGCTGCTAGTAAGATTGCACCTAAATCAACCATTTATCGGATCATCAAGAACTTCAAGGAGAGAGGTTCAATTATTGTGAAGAAGGCTTCAGGGCGCCTAAGAAAGTCCAGCAAGTGCCAGGACCGTCTCCTAAAGTTGATTCAGCTGCGGGATCGGGGCACCACCAGTGCAGAGCTTGCTCAGGAATGGCATCAGGCAGGTGTGAGTGCATCTGCACGCACAGTGAGGCAAATACTTTTGGAGGATGGCCTGGTGTCAAGAAGGGCAGCGAGGAAGCCACTTCTCTCCAGGAAAAACATCAGGGACAGACTGATATTGTGCAAAAGGTACAGGGATTGGACTGCTGAGGACTGGGGTAAAGTCATTTTCTCTGATGAATCCCCTTTCCGATTGTTTGGGGCATCCGGAAAAAAGCTTGTCCGGAGAAGACAAGGTGAGCGCTACCATCAGTCCTGTGTCATGCCAACAGTAAAGCATCCTGAGACCATTCATGTGTGGGGTTGCTTCTCAGCCAAGGGAGTGGGCTCACTCACAATTTTGCCTAAGAACACAGCCATGAATAAAGAATGGTACCAACACATCCTCCGAGAGCAACTTCTCCCAACCATCCAAGAACAGTTTGGTGATGATACATGATGGAGCACCTTGCCATAAGGCAAAAGTGATAACTAAGTGGCTCGGGGAACAAAACATCGACATTTTGGGTCCATGGCCAGGAAACTCCCCAGACCTTAACCCCATTGAGAACTTGTGGTCAATCCTCAAGAGGCGTGTGGACAAACAAAAACCCACAAATTCTGACAAACTCCAAGCATTGATTATGCAAGAATGGGCTGCCATCAGTCAGGATGTGGCCCAGAAGTTAATTGACAGCATGCCAGGGCGGATTGCAGAGGTCTTGAAAAAGAAGGGTCAACACTGCAAATATTGACTCTTTGCATAAACTTAATGTAATTGTCAATAAAAGCCTTTGACACTTATGGAATTATTGTAATTATACTTCAGTATACCATAGTAACATCTGACAAAAATATCTAAAAACACTGAAGCAGCAAACTTTGTGAAGACCAATACTTGTGTCATTCTCAAAACATTTGCCCACGACTGTACACACACACACACGTACACACACACGTCCACACACACACACACATACACACACACACTTTTTCTAGTCAGGTCACATGGTAAAAAAAAGGAGTCTACAAATGAATACTACAACAAATGCACAGACAATAACATTCTATTGTAGTTACAGGGCTACTAACATACTATTTGTCCTGTGTGTGTGCAAGCGTGTGTAAAGGCTTTGAGGGTGTCTTGGGATTACCGTTGGACCATATGTTTAGGTCAGAGACTTATCTTGACTGTAAAACACTTGTTGACTTTCCAAAGGAGCAACTTTCTGTATCAATCAATCAATAATTACATTGACAAATCTCTTCAGAGCCACTGTAAATTGAACTTGCCATTTTCCCTTCAAACATTGTGTTTGAGTCAGTACAACACCTCATAGGTTTGATGACTGAAAGAAAGTCTGTGTGGCTGAAACTAATTCATTGCAGTGACAATGATTGATCAATTAAGTGCCAGGGAGGAACCAATGAGACTGAGGAACTGATCTTATAAATACTGTACCTGTGTACACAGTATACTATAGCAACAACATTATAATGACATTTGTATTTGTATTTATTCTGTTTAGTAATCCAGGCACTTGTCATCTCCCGTCTGGATTACTGCAACTCAATGTTGGCTGGGCTCCCTGCCTGTGCCATTAAACCCCTACAATTTATCCAGAATGCTGCAGCCCGTCTGGTGTTCAACCTTCCCAAGTTCTCTCATGTCACCCCGCTCCTCCGCATACTCCACTGGCTTCCAGTTGAGGCTCGCATCTACTACAAGACCATGGTGCTTGCCTACGGAGCTGTGAGGGGAACGGCACCTCCTTACATTCAGGCTCTGATCAGACCCTATACCCAAACGAGGGCACTACGTTCATCCACCTCTGGCCTGCTAGCTCCCCTACCTCTACGGAAGCACAGTTCCCGCTCAGCCCAGTCAAAGCTATTCGCTGCTCTGGCACCCCAATGGTGGAACAAGCTCCCCCACGACGCCAGGACAGCGGAGTCACTGACCACCTTCTGGAAATCCTACCTCTTTAAGGAATACCTGGAATAGTATAAAAGTAATCATTCTACCCCTCCGCCCCCCCCAAAAAAAAAAAAAGTGGTTGTCCCACTGGCTATCATAAGTTGAATGCACCAATTTGTAAGTCGCTCTGGAAAAGAGCAGTGTGTGGCTCTGAACTAATTAGTAGGTGTCTAGTTAATGGCAGAGGACTGCAGTGCTTCTCTGGTTAATCACGGGTCAGCGCGTTGAATTAGTCTTTGTCTGCTCTGCAGGGAGTGTGTGCTTTGGTGTGTCTGCCCATCTGTACTTCTTTTCACTTGTGTTTGGCTTTAGCATTAGTTTGAGTGTGTGCCTAGCTATCAGTGTGTATATGCAACCTGTGGTGTGTGTGTGTGTGTGTGTGTGTGTGTGTGTGTGTGTGTGTGTGTGTGTGTGTGTGTTTAATGGTTCAGTGCAGCTCTCTGACCCAGACAGGTATGTGTACTGGCCTCTGGCTGCTGGTTGATCCACACGCCTCAGTGAGCTGTGAAATCCCTTCGCACCATATCGATTTGGCTTCCATCTATATTGACAGAGCTCATCAGAGCCAACCCCCCCCACACACACACACACACACACACACACACACACACACACACACTCTTCTGAACCCAGCTATGGAGGGTGTTGCTATGGTAATGACAGAAAGCAAGGCACCCAGAACTCTGATTGGTCAGCCTTGATACCAGTTGGGTACCGGGGGATTTAAGGTCAGGGGTTAAATTGGGCCGGGGCCTGCCGGGAAAACACATTTGAAAGCAATTTTTAATGGCCATTGTTAAAAGTGGAGTATCACACTTACATCTATGAGCGAACTGAGCAAACTGCACCAGAGTTTTTAGAAGCAGCATGATTTAGCACTCCACAATTTGCCATGAGTGCATAGGGGAGACTGGGGCTAAATGTAACACTACGTTATAAAGTGCTTAAACCGGAGTGCCAGTGGAACGTTTTTTGGGGACATTCAAGTCATCAATATATTGCTAACTAGTAACAAGATAATGTTTAGTTTGTGATCTAGGTCATGATTAGCCCAATAGGATAAATGCAGATGGGCAACCCTATGCTTTAGCCTATTAATTTATAGACACTGTGCTGCATCAGTTGGGCTACAGGTGATAATGCTTATTGCTAAATAGCACACCTTTCTGATAAAATTGACCAATATGTTACTGGGACTATTTCTGGATGGAAAAATTATATTTTAGATGGTGTCAGCATAATTTAATTTTCATTCATTTACCTTTTAAAAAGACACCAGAACTGACCGTCTCACAGTTGTTCCGTATGACTTGGTCCACTGTTTTCCTCTCAACCCTTTGATTCAGCTGGTATGCCTGATGCCTCTTCAGCCCCACACTGTTTTTAATAATCCAATTTCTAATTGGTTTGAATTCAGTATGGCTGATAAAAACGTTCAAGGGGATCTAGGGTAAACGTAAGGGAGAAAAACCCCTCCAGGCGTCTTCTCTGGTCTGGATTACAACCTGTTGCTAAGACGAGAGCCGTGTTGGAGAGTTTGGCTTCATAACTCTTTCTCGCCTAATTCTTTATTGATTCATTCATCTGTTTGAACACACACATGGGTAAACATAATGTTAAAAGAAAAATAAATGAACAAATAATTAAGAAAAATAAATAAAAAATAATGATAGAAACTTACATAAAAATCTCCCTTATGAAAAAGTCAAAATCCATGAAAAGAAATGTTTAGCAGAGAAGAAGATGACTAAATGGGAGAATAGAATATTGATGAATTAGAGGCTACCATAACCGGCCCCACGGGGGGTAGCTAACAGAAAAGCTCTGCTTCATTAGATATGTCGGCATGACTACAGCTAGTTGTGTGTGTGTGTGTGTGTGTGTGTGTGCCAGCGTCATCTGTGATGTGAAATGTCACCCTGTAGTTCAGCAGTGTGTGTGTGTGTTTGTGTGATGTGAAACGTCACCCTGTAGGTCAGTGGTGTGTGTGTCTCAGTGCTAGGCTCTGGCGTTGTCATGGGAATCTGATCCCCTCTCTCCTCCACCTTCTCACTGTCTCTGATACATACTGCATGTGTGAACTGAATACAATATTGACGGTTTATCTGTCAGCCTGGTATTATCATAATGACTACCTATAGAACTTCCTAGTACCCATAGGGCACTTTTACTGAGCCAGTAGTTTGAAAATAAATCTACAATCTACGTTTGAGATTGTACATAGAAGTAACAATGTACTAGTATCACCTACCTAGAGGCCAAAGAGACAGAATTACTGTGTACTCCAGGTGGTGGATCAGTATAGGTAGAGGACCTCACTTCAACCCATATGCACATTTAAGACAGGCCTAGTCATCATACAAGGTTTAGGATGACTAAAGAGCCCAGAGGGTAAAAAGTGTCTTGGAACTTGATGCTCATTTACAATAACAAGAGAACAGCTTTAGATTATAATCATAATATGACAGAGATAATAATGATATGACAGAGATAATAATAATATGACAGAGATACAGTGGGGGAAAAAAGTATTTAGTCAGCCACCAATTGTGCAAGTTCTCCCCCTTAAAAAGATGAGAGAGGCCTGTAATTTTCATCATAGGTACACGTCAACTATGACAGACAAAATGAAGAAAAAAAAATCCAGAAAATCACATTGTAGGATTTTTTATGAATTTATTTGCAAATTATGGTGGAAAATAAGTATTTGGTCACCTACAAACAAGCAAGATTTCTGGCTCTCACAGACCTGTAACTTCTTCTTTAAGAGGCTCCTCTGTCCTCCACTCGTTCCCTGTATTAATGGCACCTGTTTGAACTTGTTATCAGTATAAAAGACACCTGTCCACAACCTCAAACAGTCACACTCCAAACTCCACTAAAGTTTCTCAATACTTTGTTATATACCCTTTGTTGGCAATGACACAGGTCAAACGTTTTCTGTAAGTCTTCACAAGGTTTTCACACACTGTTGCTGGTATTTTGGCCCATTCCTCCATGCAGATCTCCTCTAGAGCAGTGATGTTTTGGGGCTGTCGCTGGGCAACACAGACTTTCAACTCCCTCCAAAGATTTTCTATGGGGTTGAGATCTGGAGACTCCAGGACCTTGAAATGCTTCTTACGAAGCCACTCCTTCGTTGCCCGGGCAGTTTGTTTGGGATCATTGTCATGCTGAAAGACCCAGCCACGTTTCATCTTCAATGCCCTTGCTGATGGAAGGAGGTTTTCACTCAAAATCTCACGATACATGGGCCCCATTCATTCTTTCCTTTACACTGATCAGTCGTCCTGGTCCCTATGCAGAAAAACAGCCCCAAAGCATGATGTTTCCACCCCCATGCTTCACAGTAGGTATGGTGTTCTTTGGATGCAACTCAGCATTCTTTGTCCTCCAAACACGACGAGTTGAGTTTTTACCAAAAAGTTATATTTTGGTTTCATCTGACCATATGACATTCTCCCAATCCTCTTCTGGATCATCCAAATGCACTCTAGCAAACTTCAGACGGGCCTGGACATGTACTGGCTTAAGCAGGGGGACACGTCTGGCACTGCAGGATTTGAGTCCCTGGCGGCGTAGTGTGTTACTGATGGTAGGCTTTGTTACTTTGGTCCCAGCTCTCTGCAGGTCATTCACTAGGTCCCCCCGTGTGGTTCTGGGATTTTTGCTCACCGTTCTTGTGATCATTTTGACCCCACGGGGTGAGATCTTGCGTGGAGCCCCAGATCGAGGGAGATTATCAGTGGTCTTGTATGTCTTCCATTTCCTAATAATTGCTCCCACAGTTGATTTCTTCAAACCAAGCTGGTGATATCCCTTCCCTATTGCAGATTCAGTCTTCCCAGCCTGGTGCAGGTCTACAATTGTGTTTCTGGTGTCCTTTGACAGCTCTTTGGTCTTGGCCATAGTGGAGTTTGGAGTGTGACTGTTTGAGGTTGTGGACAGGTGTCTTTTATACTGATAACAAGTTCAAACAGGTGCCATTAATACAGGTAACGAGTGGAGGACAGAGGAGCCTCTTAAAGAAGAAGTTACAGGTCTGTGAGAGCCAGAAATCTTGCTTGTTTATAGGTGACCAAATACTTATTTTTCACCATAATTTGCAAATAAATTCATAAAAAATCCTACAATGTGATTTTCTGGAATTCTTTTCTCTCAATTTGTCTGTCATAGTTGACGTGTACCTATGTTGAAAATTACAGGCCTCTCTCATCTTTTTAAGTGGGAGAACTTGCACAATTGGTGGCTGACTAAATACTTTTTTCCCCACTGTAATAAAAATATGACAGAGATAATAATAATATGATGATACTGTCTGTATTTGAGGTGATTGGCAGGTGGTATTTATAACCATTATTGGCTTTTTATTTTTTTATTTAACCGTTATTTATCCAGGAAGTCCCATTGAAGTCAGGATAGTCTTTTACGAGGGAGACCTGAAATGATAGTATCAAAAGCCGAATAGAACATTTACTCCATTACTCATTTGCCAATTATTAGGTTACTAAACGTTCTGTTGCTCTTGCCTCACCCAACACCTAATACAACGGGTCCCACTCTTCTTTCCCAGTATTTAGCCTATGGCCCAGTTCCACTAGGTGGTATGTCTGTTTTCACACGTTTATCTTAGAAGATCATGTTCCTCCTCTCCAGCCATCTGAACACATTACATCCTCACTTATAAAACACCAAATACGCTGCAGTTCAGAGGTCACCGAATTCAGAGTTCACAGAGTTCTGAATGGCATGTGCAGGGGGACTTTGAGCTGGTGCCTTATCATGGACAGAGTGTGAGATAAATGTGTGAAAAAAGAGAGTGAGAAAGGAGAGAGAGAAAGGGAGAGGGACTTTACAAGGGCAGCCAGGCTCCAAGGACATTCCCTCAGCTATCATCACGTTCTGTACATCGCTGAGCTTCCAGAAACAGAAACACAGGAAGACAGACAGACAGCAGGATTATTAGAAACGCTATGGAACCACATGGACAGTGCCTTGCAAAAGTATTCAGACCCCTTGGATTCATATTTGTTTTTTAAAGCAGATATAAGTCAAAACTTTAACTTGGCCACTCAGGAACATGAACTGTCTTCTTGGTAAGCAACTCCAGTGTAGATTAGGCCTTGTGTTGCAGGTTATTATCCTGCTGAAAGGTGACTTCCTCTCCCAGTCTCTGGTGTAAAGCAGACTGAAGCAGGTTTTCCTCTAGGATTTTGTCTGTGCTTAGCTCCATCCTGTTGATTTTCATCCTGAAAAACTCCCCAGTATACCCATAACATGATGCAGCCACCACCATGCTTGAAAATAAGGAGGCAGTTACTCAGTAATGTTTTCTGTTGGATTTGCCCCAAACATAAGGATTTGCATTCAGGCCAAAAAGTGTATTCCTTTGCTATGTTATTTTGCAGTATTACTTTAGTGCCTTGTTGCATACAAGATGCATGTTTTGGAATCTTTTTTTTCTGTATATTTGTATTATTTTCACTGTCATTTAAGTCATTATTGTGGAGTCACTACAATGTTGTTGATCCATCCTCAGTTTTCTGTGTAACTGTTTTAAAATCACCAATGGCATCATGGTAACATCCCTGAGCAGTTTCATTCCTGTCCTGCAGCTCAATTCAGAAGGACGACTGTATCTTTGATGTGTCTGGGTGGTTTTATACATAATCCACTGGATAATTATTAACTTGACCATGCTTAAAGATGTATTCAATGTCTGATTTGTTATTGTTACCCATCTACCAATCACTGCCCTTCTTTATGAAGCTTCCTGGTCTTTGTAGTTGAATCTGTGCTTGAAATTCAATACTTGACTGAGGGACCTTACAGATGTATGTATGGGGGACAGAGGAAGGGTTAGCCATAAATCATGTCAACCCCTATTATTTCACACAGAGGGTGTCCATGTAACTTATTATGTGATTTTCTAAGCCAAATTTGACTCCTGGACTGATTCAGGCTTGTCTAAATGAATGGGTTGAATACTTATTTAACAATTATATTTTAGTTATGAATGTTTTATTTATCTTTTGAAAAAAAGTACTTCTCTTCCACTTTGACATTAGAGTATTTTTTTGTAGATTGTTAACCAAAAAATTACAATTAAATCTATTTTAATCCCACTTTGTAACACAATAAAATGTAAAGAACTCCAAGGGGTCTGAATGCTTTTGCAAGGCACTGTATCTGTTGATAAGGAAACTTTCATACACATATTTTTGTGGCATGTATTTATTGTTTTATCTCTGAGAGAGACATGGAGATCATCAATGTTTATTTTGTGATGTATATTGATGTATAAATAGTTGATACTTTTCACACAAAAAGGCCTTTCAGCAAAATACACATTGAAAACAGTAGACATTTGTGGGCTATGATTTTGTAGTGTGTGTGTGTGTGTGTGTGTGTGTTTCAGAACCCAGAGCCAAATCTCACGTGAACGCTAGCCAGCTATGTTAACAGCCTGTCACGAGAGACTAGCCTGTCACGAGAGACTAGCCTGTCACGAGAGACTAGCCTGTCACGAGAGACTAGCCTGTCACGAGAGACTGTGTCTGTGTTTGTGCGTGCATCTTTCTTTTGGATTAGAGATTAAACGAGTGCAAGACGTTGAGCAGCTACGCGTGTCAGATGCTGTCCCAGTAACCCTCATGCTTAATAGAATTAGCACTAGTAGATTGCAGCTGAGACTATGTATTAGCCCCCCCCGTACTGTACAGAGTGACCAATCAAAGCACACGATACTTACTGCTGATTCACGATGCTTTATCATCATGATACAGAGTATAACTATCTTAATGACTCTGGAATAGCATTGTAATAGCAGTTCAGTAACGTCAGCTGCTCCAGCTCCTGGTACTTGGTACAAACTGCTGTTACTGGATCTGACTGGTGATAAATAACTTACTTATTGGGGAGGAAAATCAATGTGCTGGTGCGCTTGAATAGGTAATAACTATAAGATCATTGAGGCTTTATATAAGGTGTTCTTTGAAAAGGGTTGTCTATGACTGGATTAATGATTACATTCCAATATAATCCACTAATTCAGCATCTTGGAGAAAAACAAAGTGGATAAATTCCACCACTTAGTAAAACCAAAAATGTAGAAACATTTATCGTGGGACAAAAAAAAAAATCTCCATTAAGGCACTCTTGTTTTTCTTCAAGATTGCCTTGATATGAAAAATATGCCCCATGATAATTCTTTCTAAATGTTTTGTTTACTTAGTGGTGGATATTATCCCTTTTGTTTTTCTCCAAGATGCTTATTGAATTATTGGATTATATTGGAATTGAGTAATTTATCCTGAGGGGAACTCTATGGGTGACATGAGGCTGTAAAAACAATGCCTAACACAGGACGCGTTCCAGATGGGCATTTAACCATCTCACTCCTCAGCTTGAATTGTCTCCACCCGAGCTACCTAATAGTTTATCGGTGGCATAAATGTCTAAGACGTCATCAAGGGGGCGGTCACATGTGTTTGCGAGACAGAGGTTCTGAGTCCCAGTCTCGATGTGAGCTGGTAAGGGAAGAAGAGATTGGTTAAACAAGCCCAGTGACCTCCTTCACATTATGCACAATGACAGTAGTCGCAAAGTAGCATTATAGGTACACTCTATAACACATTCACAGATAATAAGATGACTACAAAGGTCCCCAGGCATTATGAGAACCTTTCTACTAAAAACAAGTAATGACAGGTCTGGGATCTCACCAACTTCAAGGACCATCTTTATAGTAATGACAGGTCTGTGATCCCACCAACCTCAAGGACCATCTTTATAGTAATGACAGGTCTGTGATCTCACCAACCTCAAGGGCCATCTTTATAGTAATGACAGGTCTGGGATCTCACCAACCTCAAGGACCATCTTTATAGTAATGACAGGTCTGGGATCTCACCAACCTCAAGGACCCTCTCTGCTCTATGATGACTTGACTTCATTACTGACATCAACCCCTTGTACTTTTATCCTTATAGAGTGGTTATTTTTTAGGGCCATCACCATCATCCCAAATTGTCCTCATATCCCAGATTGTCCTCATATCCCAGATTGTCCTCATATCCCAGATTGTCCTCATATCCCAGATTGTCCTCATATCCCATATTGTCCTCATATCCCAGATTGTCCTCATTACCAGCTAGCCTACAGCTTTATTATTATATTCCCTGAATTTGAAAGTCCTCACTAATCTCATAAAAAATATGTTGGTTTGTGATGCAAGTGAGAGGAAGTAGAACAGAGGATTAGTTGTTTCCAAGTCCAGGGAAAATCATCTGTTGCATTGATTTAATCTCCAGGTGGAATTGTGTGACCCAGCGATCGTCTTTTGTCCAGATCAGATAAGCCATGTGCTAAAACCCCTAAAAGAGAACACGTTGGCTCCCTGTTGTTGCGTGCACAAGAGAGAGTTACATTTGTAACCATGGAGATCCTACTCTTGATACCAAAGGCGACCCCTATTCTTTTTTTTTTGCTGCTGGACATGAAAAAAAACAAGATGTGCCATCAAAGTGGAGCAGCTTTACAGTGCAGTAACTCTTCCGGTCAAAGAGGGGCAAATAATGCCCTTTGGGCAATATCAACTCCTACCTTATTCAGAGAGGCTGAAAGACATGATGAATAAGGCTAAGTGAGTTGTAAAGTGCAGTAGTAGTGGCCCGTAATTCTCTATGAGGTGTTTTTCATTACTATCCTCAACTGCCATTTGTAGAGTTAACTTGGGACGAGAACTTAAGATGGAATTGGCTCATACACTGTGTATTCAAGGTAAAAGCAGCCTATGTGATGGCACAGCAAAATGTCAACGTCAGTTGGACATATGTGCTGTATTGGCTTGGAAACTGGGCCATGGCCCTATGCCTTAGGATCAGTATTTGGGTCACTGTACTGCACCACTAGACTATCTACCTGGGTTTTAAAAAGAGATTAAAGGTTTCTGAGTAGGAGGCTATTTGGAGGAGGTCTTCAGGCGATGTTGTGAGGGCCATTGAAATAGTTTTAGTAGGTCAGAATGTCATCAGAGATTTGTCTGAGGACAAAGAGCTCTAATGGAATGTTGGCAGTGTTCCAGTGTTCCCTGAGGTGAGTTCAACAAGTGTTCTGTTTGCAGCAAACATGTTACTTAGTAAGAATTTCAGTTGAACGATTTGAATGAACATTCCAAAATGTCACGGTTAAACATCAAACAGATCATTTTTGTAAGGATAACTGTGGCAGTTTAGCCACAATAATCTAACTGCAAATGACTTTGCTATTCCCACTACATATAATAGCCACATGAATGGCCACATTATTATTCCTAGCGACAGTTTTAGTGGTGATCCTCCTGAATGTTGGATTAGTTTTTCCTCAAGGGCCTTTATGGCCACTGGTTGCAGCTGGCCTGCTAGCCTACATCAGTGACTAATTTTGTTCAAATCAAACTTATTTAATCAGTTGAAGAATGACAGACAAAAGATGTAATGGGTCTGCGCTCAAAAGGATGTCGCATAAAGCTTAATTCACTTTTAATTATTATTATTAATTTTTTTACTGCATCAAGGATAGCGTACACAGACGTTTCGGCTTTGCAGCCTTCTTCAGTGTTTAGAGGGAACACAGGTAAGCAGCAGGTGTTTCTAATCAGGGTGGTCACTCATCTTCCAATCAGGGATGTGACTTTTCTGGTCTACCAGTATACACGTTACAGTCACAAAGATATACAGAATTATAGGGTATGGGAGCGGGCACGAAGGGCAATTGAGGGCATCAGGCGTGAACCATTCAGTTGAAGAATGCTCACGTTTCTTACTGTGGAAATCTCTGGCAGACATGAGAGCAGGCTAGCAGATATGATGACGCTGCTCAATGGCTGGAGACTGAAACAGTTGCAGTAGCCTATGCGACTATTGGCAAGGCTACCCAATCTCAGAAAAGTTCACCCAGTCTCTCTAGGAAATTGTGGGACTTCCCTACCGTAAATAATTATAATAAACAATTATACAAATAATTAGGTGGGTGCATTTATTTGTCCAGTTTCACACATGTAAAGGTGTGTATTATACACGTACATTGAGTGTACAAAACATTAGGAACACCTGCTCTTTCCATGACAGACTGACCAGGTGAATCCAGGTGAAAGGTATGATCCCTTATTGATGTCACTTGTTAAATCCACTTCAATCAGTGTAGATGAAGGGAGGAGACAGGTTAAAGAAAGATTTGTAAGCCTTGAGATAATTGAGACATGGATTGTGTATGTGTGCCATTCAGAGGGTGAATGGGCAAGAGAAAATATTTAAATGCCTTTTGAACAGGGTATGGTAGTAGGTGCCAGGCGCACCGGTTTGAGTGTGTCAAGAACTGCCACGCTGCTAGGTTTTTAACGCTGAACAGTTTCCCGTGTGTATCACGAATGGTCCACCACCCAAAGGACATCCAGCCAACTTGACACAACAGTGG
The DNA here is from genome assembly GCF_020615455.1 of Coregonus clupeaformis. Classification (NCBI taxonomy): domain Eukaryota; kingdom Metazoa; phylum Chordata; class Actinopteri; order Salmoniformes; family Salmonidae; genus Coregonus; species Coregonus clupeaformis. Next base: position 46,916,911 of record NC_059222.1, on the reverse strand, counting down.
GAAGCATTGGAGTCAACATGGGCCAGCATCCCTGTGGAACGCTTTCGACACCTTGTAGAGTCCAAGCCCTGTTGAATTGAGGCTGTTCTGAGGGCAAAAGAGGGTGCAACTCAATATTTGGAACACTCAGTGTATAGCACAGGGTCAAGGAGCTAATTCTGTTCCTGTGACAGGTGTTGACTGGGATGCTGTTCCGCTGCCGCAGACATTAAGTCCCTACATAGTTAATTGGTTAATTTTTACCTACTTCACCATGCGAACCTCATGTGAGCGCCTCCCTCCAGACCACAGTTAAGTGGAGTCACTCACATATACAGTAACAATACAGCACACTGGTGTCTGGTAGAGCTATGCATTTTGAATGAAATCCAACTGTTCCCAGGCTCTACTCAACAGACCAGCCGGTAAATAATTAATAGAGGCTTTGTGGCCAATGAGTAGGCATATTTATAAATCAGCCATAACGCACAGTAATATTCAGACACAGGATTATTATTTGTTTACAGTGCAACTGTTGTCTTTACTAATTGGTCCGTTGAGTCAGGTGGTCAGTTGATCAGTTGACCAAAAAGACACAGAGAGCCCATAGCGCTCGGCTGAGGGGAGGGCATGAGCAGGTTCATTTGAAAAGGATTCCCCTTTCAGGGTAGCGCCTTATTGTGTCTCACTGTGGTTGGCTGAACACTAGCTGTAGGTAGCTGTCACTCATAAGGTCTTACGGGGTGACCAGATACTCCTGCTCGGGACAGAATAAGAGAGGGAGAGAGAGAGACCATATTAGAGACACATATTTCCCTCAGATTACACAGACCCACAATAAACTCCCATTCCTATTGGGTGAAATACCACAGTGTGCCATCACAGCAGCAAGATTTGTGACCTGTTGCCACAAGAAAAGGGCAATCAGTGAAGAACAAACACCATTGAAAATACAACCCATATTTATTTCACTTTTGTTTATTATCTATTTCACTTGCTTTGGCAATGTAAACATATGTTTCCCATTCCAATAAAGCCCTTTGAATTGAATTGATAGAATGAGAGACAGCAGATCCTTTCTTATCCTCCAGCTCCTGAGGGCGGCCCCAAGCTGTGAGGCTGCAGCTTGGGAAGGAAGGAGGAGAAGGAGGGGGGTTGTGTGGTGAAGGATGCGGGCGGGGGGCAAAGTGCACCAGCCTCTGAGTGGATCAGGGGTTTGAGCAGTGACGTATGTAACAGTTTTGCTTCCGTCCCTCTCCTCGCCCCTACCTGGGCTTGAACCAGGGACCCTCTGCACACAACGACAACAGTCACCCTCGAAGCACCGTTACCCGTCGCTCCACAAAAGCCGCGGCTCTTGCAGAGCAAGGGAAACAACTACTTCAAGGTCTCAGAGCGAGTGACGTCAGCGATTGAAACGCTACTAGTGCGCACCGCTAACTAGCTAGCCATTTCACACTGGTTACACCTACACTCTTAGAAATAAAGGTGCTAACTGTAACCTAAAATGGTTATTCGGCTGTCTCCATAGGAGAACCCTTTGAAGAACACTTTTTGGTTCCAGGTAGAACCCTTTTGAGTTCCATTTAGAACCCGTTACACAGAGGGTTCTACATAGAACCCAAAAGAGTTCTACCTGAAACCAAAAAGGGTTCTATTTGGAACCAAAAAGGGTTATCCTATGGGGACAGCTAAAGAACCCTTTTGGAACCCTGGGTGTAGCCCTGGGAGAGAGGGTGAGGGCTGGGTTAGTGAAGGAGAGGTAGGTGACTTGGTTTGGAAGGACCGTCCTTCTGTTCTTCTGCTGTAGAGCAGCCAGGGGAGGCTGTAATAAGCTCCTTCCTTTAATCCAAACTTCAGCCACAGATCAAAAAGCCGATTATCCCCAATGTCAGTGTAGTCCAATGACATGGGGACCGGTGGGAGTTGTTTGGAGCAAATCTCTTATTTTTGTTGATGTCGTTTTTAAGCTGTTAAGCTCTTTTGGTGCAGTATTTGTCTTTAGAGTATAGTTCTAAAAGACTTGAAATCTAGGGCTCAAATGCTCATACTTTACTGGGCTTTGTCGGAACACGTGCCACCATGTTCTGACTGCTGTGTCACAAGATGACCCTCTAAACAGCCTCAAACAATCCCCAACAGTCCACCACCAACTGAAACAGTAAACTAGGAACACTGAAAACACCTCAGAAAACAGCCAGGAAATTAGAACCAGCACCTTTGAGTAATATTAAAAATGCATTTACACTTGGCTTGTGTTTACCTTGTTTTTCGTTGCTTACCGCTGATAACCAGACAGCCAAATTGAATAACTAGCCCCTCAGCGCTAACATTGGACAATGATGTCTTTGTGACTGTGCAGACTGGGCGGTCCTACATGACTGAGTGAGCTTAGCCTCTGGTGTATTTTCCAAGGGGCTTCTGTAACTGAGTAAATGTACACTAGTCCTGATTAGTAGAATAAGCTACTACTCTCTAGCTCTATTTAACTCCCAGTCTGCCATCATGAATAGTCTTGAGATGAGAGGCCCTGGCTTGGGCTTGTCAGACTTGACCCAGGGAATTATACACAGGCACAAGAACGCACAGACACACACGCTGACCCACACACAGGTCCATCTGTTCCCAGGGGGATTTGAATCAGGGGACGATCCCAGATGTTGATGAATATATAAATACACAGTATTGTTGTTCTTCAACGATCTATCTAAACCTCTACACCTTTTGGCTGTCTGTGTTGGCTGACAGCGTTGATCCCTAAGAGCTGTCTGTGGGTCTGTTTGTTCGCTTGTCTGTCTGCATGGAGCTTTTCTTTCCCCTTCAACCTAAATCTCTTTATTGCTTTTTATAGCATCTTTGTTGTTGGATATCATATGTCATTGCCTTCAGCTGGTAGCCTACTAACAAAACATTGTTTACTGTAGAATATGCCACATTAGCAAGTCTTGTAATCATAAAGAGGTGCAGTGTTGATAGACATTTTAGACATTTGGCGTGGAAATTATTACACAGGGACACTCAAAGTCAATCTTAAATGAATCATTGTTTATTATCAGCGCGCTGGAGAGGTTCCAACAAACGTGATGCACCATAGTGAACGTTTGTCAGGAGCTCTAAAGGGGCAGTCCCGTTAGTTCTCTTATATACTGCAGACCAGTCATATTTGCATGATTTAGCTTATTCATAATTAATTCATCATTAACGTTTGCTTCATTCATGTGACCGACCAATACTGGGTCATGCATGTGACAGACCAATACCTCACGAGGCTTCTTCTCTAACCTTGAAACTGAGATATCTTTCTTTCTCAAAACAAGGGTCTGGGCATACTGCCAAATTGCAGATACTGATAGTGAGGATTCGCTCAGTCAGTCACTTGCATGAACACAGAAATGTATAAATACAAAAGCTCCAACATAAAATGTTCCATCATACATTGAATGTGTCCCAAATGGTAAACTATTCCAACTATAGTGCACTATATGGGTCAAATGTAGTGCACTAAAAAGAGAATTAGGGTGCCATTTGGGACAGAGCCATTGAGACATTCAGAGGTCTTTGCTGTAGTCCAGTGTAAAGAATGCTTAATCTAACAGATCAGCAATTGGGAGACTAAACGGAACATTCTTCTACGTTTTAAACAGCAGGCATTCATCCACCCGCCTTTTGAGATGTAAAACCTGAGAAACCAAATGATAAGACTCACATGAATGCGCTAAAAAGAAAAGCTCATTAAGTCACTGGCTTGGACTACGCATAATTATACACATTTTGACGTGTCATGGTGATGTGAGGCGAAATCCCAGAAATGGGCTTGTTGTTTAGGTCATGGTGACTCTGAGGTTAGTAAATGTGACGGGGGAAATATCGCCTTCTGGGGCCTCTGACTGTTGTGGCGTGATGCATGGTTGTGATTCTGCCACATTGGGGGAGGTAAAGGGAGGGTGGGGGTGTCCTGTGATCTGTCCCATGACTGCAGAGGATGTTGTCCCACATTATAATGCCCCCCTTCCCACCTGCCCCACACACACACACACACACACACACCCAGGTCCCTCTGAAGGCCTACAGTCAGATGTGTAACTGTAGCCTGTGTGTGTTTCTGTGTGTGTGTGTGTGTGTGTGTGTGTGTGTGTGTGTGTGTGTGTGTGTGTGTGTGTGTGTGTGTGTGTGTGTGTGTGTGTGTTGGCAGATCGTTGGAGAACAGCTGTGTGATGCTGTGGCTGCTGGTCCTTGTCCTGCCCGGGGTGGCATGCAGCGCCCTGACCCAGAACCTTCTACAGCCTGACAACGACCACAGAGACGGTGAGTCACACGGCCCACTACAGACTGACCTCACAGTCCACTAGATAGACTGTCTCTGTCGCTGTGTGTCTCTGTGGGTGTCTCTGTGTGTCTCTGTGGGTGTCTCTTTGTGTCTCTGTGTGTCTCCGTGGCTGTCTGTGGGTCTCTGTGGGTGTCTCTGTGGGTGTCTTTGTGTTTTCTCTGTGTATCTCTGTGGGTGTATCTGTGTCACTGTGTGTCTCTGTGTGCAGTAGTCGCAACATTGCAGTCCAATTGATATTGGATTCTGTTTCTGCTGTTATGGCGACAGGTAGTGTCAGGTAAATAAAGTTATTAGAATGATCTATTGCTCAATACAGAGAACTGGTCGAACTGCAAAGCTTCTTTCTCTTAAATTTTTTTTTGCTATGTTGTTCTGTCCAGCCTCCCGTTCCACTTCGTTTGGACAAAGGAGGTAATTCCTGTCGTTCCATGGGTTCAGTCTGTACAGTACCAGTTTGTTGTTTGTTGAGCTGCATTCAGTTCAAGAGAAAGATGTCTCAATTCTCAGAAGTCGACACAGAGAGCCCAGTGTGCCTCATTGAATCAGCCACTGCCATGCTTAAGACCAAGCGCCTTGCTGACGGCTCTCTCTTTAGACACGGTCCAGGGACTTCCGATGCAGTTGTTTGTTCTTGTGGTGCCGAGCAGTATTCTTCAGTCCTGGTGTTGCCAGGTTTTAGTTAGTGCATCACCAACACACCTGATTAAACTAATCAAGGGCTTGCTGATTAGTTAAATCAATAATTAGATAACTAGTTCAATTTATAATACATTGTGTTTATTCTAGGCTGTAAAACTGCCTCCACAGTCCACACCCTTGTCGACCAGGACTGAAGAGATGTTCTTATTCAGTCACTTGGGTTTATTAAGCAGCATTTTGGTCCTTTCTGTGGAAAACATTTCGCTGAAACAAAAGCAAGCTGTGCTCCTAATTCTGTTGTCTCGTTCCCCCTCCAGTCTGAGGAACAGATGTGGGGCAGCCAGCTATCCTGTCATAGCGGACCCTGGTTGTCAGCTTGTCATTTGTGCGATACCCCGCTCTGCGCTGCTTGTTCAGTGAATAAACCAGAACATGAGTTGTGAATTATATATCAGGCCTACCTGCCTGCCTGCCTCCACAGACACAGCTACACTGCCTCTGCAGAGGGAGGAAGACAGCTGGTCTGGTTAAACCTTGATATCGGTTTACGGAAGCTACTGAATAATCATATGCTTAGCTGAGCTGCTGAGGTACCAGTTTGTTCCTGCTTAAGTCAACTGCTTAGCCTGCTAGTTGTTAAGGTAAGGCAGCAGTTGTTGAGCTAAGGTAACGGTGTGGCATGTGGCATAAGTCTCCCGCTGTGATTTCTGAAGAGCTGCAGGGTACGTGGACCAAACAGTGTCGGACGTAGTAGAAGAGACAGCCATCATGTCCTCCTCTCTTCTCTCCACCATCTTCCCCTTACATGAGTGTATCACCGTCAGATAATGTGTCTGCATTCAAACTCGTTTAGGGGGAAGATGGTGGAGAGGAGGACATGATGGCTGTCTAGTCTATTACGTCTTACACTATCTGGTCTGTGTACCCTGCAGCTCTTCAGAAATCACAGTGGGAGACTCATCGTGAACAATGTGACCAGTACAATACAGTACAGTACAATACATTCCCTTTTGACAAAACAGAAGCTTGATCAAGGACAGGGGGCAGGGGGGAACAAATATAGAAAAAGAAAAAATGAACGACATTTTCAGTGTGCTTCATTTAGTAAGACGTTGTTAGCTGAATTGATATTAAATTCAGCTGTGCTAAAAATGCTAGTGTTGTTGATGCACTTTGAATACAATAATTATGTAGTCAAGAAACCAATCTTAAGACTTACTTTATATATGTATGTATGTATGTATGTATGTATGTATGTATGTATGTATAAATGTAATGTATGTATGTATGTATAAATGTAATGTATGTATGTATAAATGATGTATATGGCGTAGTTACAGTAAGTATTATGATGGGTTGCCTATGGTATATGTTGCAACACTACTACTGAAGTCAGTGATGCTTATCTGGTGGACAGGTCACATGACTAATGACCTTACTCTGACTGGACCCGTCTAATTGGTCGAAGGTGTTCTGTATCCTAACTAATTAAGCACTGACCGTCTCTAATTAGTGTTGTGGCTACTGCAGCTAATAGTGGTAATGCAGTGGAGGTAAGCTCTCACAGCACAGCCCCTCTATGACCACAGTCATAGCACTAATACAGTGGAGGTACAGTAAGCTGGTCGTTCATAGTCTAATATGTAGCGGAGGTAAGCTCTCAGCTGGTCGTTCATAGTCTTATATGTAGAGGAGGTAAGCTCTCAGCTGGTCGTTCATAGTCTTATATGTAGAGGAGGTAAGCTCTCAGCTGGTCGTTCATAGTCTAATATGTAGCGGAGGTAAGCTCTCAGCTGGTCGTTCATAGTCTTATATGTAGAGGAGGTAAGCTCTCAGCTGGTCGTTCATAGTCTTATATGTAGAGGAGGTAAGCTCTCAGCTGGTCGTTCATAGTCTAATATGTAGCGGAGGTAAGCTCTCAGCTGGTCGTTCATAGTCTAAAATGTAGAGGAGGTAAGCTCTCAGCTGGTTGTTCATAGTCTAATATTGTCACGATCGTCTAAATAAGCGGACCAAGGCGCAGCGTTGCGAGTGAACATGATGACTTTTAATTAGAAAAGCACGTCAATACAAAACAAAAGACGAAAGTGAAGTCCAATAGTAACAAAGACTAAACTTGGAACAAAAACCCACAACCCACATGAGAACACAGACAGAATAAATATGGCTCCCAATCAGAGATAACGAGCCGACAGCTGACACTCGTTACCTCCGATTGGGAGTCACACGACACCACAATTAACACACAACCAACCGAATACACCCTTACAACCAACCCCACAACAAATACCCAACAAAACAAACACACCCTGGTTCATTCACAACGTCCCGGAACCAGAGCGTGACAGTACCCCCCCTAAAGGTGCGAACCCCGGACGCACCAACATAAAGACTAGGGGAGGGTCTGGGTGGGCGTCTGTCCACGGTGGCGGCTCTGGCCCCGGTCGTGATCCCCACCCCACCACAGTCACAAACTGCTTAATAGGCAGCACCGGACTAAGGGACAGCACCTGACTAAGGGGCAGCACCGGACTAAGTGGCAGCACCGGACTAAGGGGGCAGCACCGGGCTACGGGGCAGCACCTGACTAAGGGGCAGCACCGGACTAAGGGGCAGCACCGGGCTAAGGGACAGTACCTGACTAAGGGGCAGCACCGGACTGAGGGGCAGATCCTGGCTGGCTGGCTCAGGCGGATCCTGGCTGGACGGCTCTGGCGGATCCTGGCTGGCGGAAGGCTCTGGCTGATCCTGTCTGGCAGAAGGCTCTGGCTGATCCTGTCTGGCGGAAGGCTCTGGCTGATCCTGTCTGGCGGAAGGCTCTGGCTGATCCTGTCTGGCGGAAGGCTCTGGCTGATCCTGTCTGGCGGAAGGCTCTGGCTGATCCTGTCTGGCGGAAGGCTCTGGCTGCTCCTGTCTGGCGGAAGGCTCTGGCTGATCCTGTCTGGCGGAAGGCTCTGGCTGCTCCTGTCTGGCGGAGAGCTCTAGCGGCTCCGGTCTGGCGGACGGCTCTGAAGGCTCATGGCAGACGGGCGGCTTTGCAGGCTCGGTACAGACGGGCAGTTCCTGCGGCGCTTGGCAGACGGACAGTTCAGACGGCGTTGGGCAGACGGGCAGTTCAGGCGCCCGTTGGGCAGACGGGCAGTTCAGACGGCGTTGGGCAGACGGACAGTTCAGGCCCCCGTTGGGCAGACGGCAGACTCTGGCCGTCTGAGGCGCATCGTAGGCCTGGTGCGTGGTGCCGGAACAGGAGGTACCGGGCTGAGGACACGCATCTCAGGGCTAGTGCGGGAAGCAGCAACAGGGCATGCTTGGCCCTGGGGACGCACCGTAGGCCTGATGCGTGGTGCCGGAACTGGAGGTACCGGCCTGAGGACACGCATCGCAGGGCTAGTGCGGGAAGCAGCAACAGGACGCACAGGACTCTGGGGACACACAGGAGGCTTGGTGCGTGGTGTAGGCACTGGTGGTACTGGGCTGGAGCGGGGAGGTGGCGCCGGAAATACCGGACCGTGCAGGCGTACTGGCTCCCTTGAGCACTGAGCCTGCCCAACCTTACCTGGTTGTATACTCCCCGTCGCCCGACCAGTACGGGAAGGAGGAATAACCCGCACCGGGCTATGTGGGCGAACCGGGGACACCATGCGTAAGGCAGGTGCCATGTAAGCCGGCCCGAGGAGACGCACTGGTGGCTTGATGCGTAGGACCGGCTTCATGACCTCCGGCTCAATGCTCAACCTAGCCCGGCCGATACGTGGAGCTGGAATGTACCTTACCGGGCTATGCCTGCGTACAGGAGACACCATGCGCTCTACTGCGTAACACGGTGTCTGCCCGTACTCTCGCTCTCCACGGTCAGTCCAGGGAGTAGGCGCAGGTCTCCTACCTGACTTCGCCACACTCCCTTTTAGCCCCCCAAGAAATTTTTGGGTAGTACTCTCGGGCTTCCAGCCTCGCCTCCGTGCTGCCTCCTCATACCACCTCCTCTCTGCTTTAGCTGCCTCCAGCTCTTCACGAGGGCGGTGATATTCCTCCGGTTGTGCCCAAGGACCCTTTCCAGCCCGTATCTCCTCCCATGTCCATGAATCCTTTGGAGGCGTCCATAAATCCTGTGTAGGCAGGTCCTGTTGTCGCTTGTTACGCTGCTTGGTCCTCTTGTGGTGGGTTTTTCTGTCACGATCGTCTAAATAAAGCGGACCAAGGCGCAGCGTTGCGAGTGAACATGATGACTTTTAATTAGAAAAGCACGTCAATACAAAACAAAAGACGAAAGTGAAGTCCAATAGTAACAAAGACTAAACTTGGAACAAAAACCCACAACCCACATGAGAACACAGACAGAATAAATATGGCTCCCAATCAGAGATAACGAGCCGACAGCTGACACTCGTTACCTCCGATTGGGAGTCACACGACACCACAATTAACACACAACCAACCGAATACACCCTTACAACCAACCCCACAACAAATACCCAACAAAACAAACACACCCTGGTTCATTCACAACGTCCCGGAACCAGAGCGTGACAAATATGTAGAGGAGGTAAGGTCTCAGCTGGTCGTTCATAGTCTAATATGTAGAGGAGGTAAGCTCTCAGCTGGTCGTTCATAGTCTAATATGTAGAGGAGGTAAGCTCTCCGCTGGTTGTTCATAGTCTAATATGTAGAGGAGGTAAGCTGACAGCTGAGTTGACGTAGGAGTGTGTGTAGGGTAGGTTAGTGCTGGAGGGAACACCATGGTATTGAACCAACCCAGACACCGTGCTTCTACATCTGCATTTCTTGCTGTTTGGGGTTTTAGGCTGGGTTTCTGTATAGCATCTGCTGATGTAAAAATGGCTTTGTAAATACATTGTGATTGATTAATTGACAGGGTATGGTTGAGACTGGAACAGGAAATACATGCCACAGTAAGGTGATTACTGCGTTGCCCTGGAGGCAAGGAAGGAAGAAAACCCAGATCACATGAACTGTAGAAGATAGAACGCAGAGAGGAGGAACGTCTTCAGAGGCATTGTTGTCCGTTTTCTAAATATAGTTTCCTCTACTTCCTGTTTACTGATATCTGCAGTTGGGATTAGCCAGTGGGTAATGGCTATTCACTACAGTAACAGTGCTAGTTGCACACACACACACCCACATGGACACACATATGCACACACACGTATGCACACACACATGAAAACACACACACACATGCACACACATGTCACATACAGATAGCTAATCTCGCTCAGACAATGAGACCCCACCCACAAACACTGGCATATAGCGCTACTGTATGTTGACATCAGAGGAGCATGGTGGGAGGAGCTATAAGAGGACGAATGGAATGGAATTAATGGAATGGAGTCAAACACACCGAACATATGGAAGCCACGTTTGAATCCGTTCCATTCTATTCCATTCCAGCCATTACAATGAAAGGAAAGGTAAAGGGGGATACCTAGTCAGTTGTACAACTGAATGCATTCAACTGACATGTGTCTTCCACATTTAACCCAACCCGACATCCACGTCATCAATGAGCCCGTCCTCCTATCGCTCCTCCCACCAGCCTCCTCTGGTTGACATACCAGTATGTATGTTGACTTGGTATATAGGCCCTCTGGTTGACATACCAGTATGTATGTTGACTTGGTATATAGGCCCTCTGGTTGACATACCAGTATGTATGTTGACTTGGTATAAAGGCCCTCTGGTTGACATACCAGTATGTATGTTGACTTGGTATATAGGCCCTCTGGGTGACATACCAGTATGTATGTTGACTTGGTATATAGGCCCTCTGGGTGACATACCAGTATGTATGTTGACTTGGTATATAGGCCCTCTGGTTGACATACCAGTATGTATGTTGACTTGGTATATAGACTCTGTTTTCATCTTGTTTGTTGTTGTCACAAATAATTCATTACGTGCCTCAAACTCATACTTATGTAAATAAGTTATTTCTACAAATGTTTTGCTTTGTCATTGTGGGGTATTGTGTGTAGATTGATGAGGATTTTTATTTATTTAATCAATTTTAGAATAAGGCTGTAACGTAACAAAATGTGGAAAGAGGGAAGGGGTCTGAATACTTCCCGAATGTACTGTATGTGGGCCTCAAACACGGCCAAGCACCTATGAATATGAAACACATTAAGTAGACAGTTCCAAGTTCACAGCCAATGTTATATCTATCTAAAGTATAGAACAGTGTCTGTACTGTTATACAGGCCTATCACATGTAGTCTATAAGGCCAGTTTCCAGAGTGGTCCTGCTTTTCCTAGTAGGATTTGTGATTCTGAAGAAATCCTTTGGCAATGAACTTGCATGACGGAGGCACAAGGTTCTTTGCTTTTGTTTAATTTGCTGACTGACTGAGATTACTGGTCCATTAAGAAGTACAGTATGTAGTAGTAGTTCTCAATGGACCAGTAATCTCAGTTAGTCATTAGACAATGGATAGGTCAAGGCCATGCCTGATCTCTCTAGTGACCTCACCTCATTATAAGTCTCTCAACATATGTTACCTGGATGCACCTCCACAGCAGGGAGTGTGAGTGTGTGTGTGTGTGACACAGTCAGTCTGTCACTACCGTATTGCCTCAAAAACACTGTATTTCCTGACATAGGAAATAAGTAGAACATTAACTGTCAGCTGAACCGCATTATTCAAGACGGTCATGTTCAATATCCTCATAAAACTTGTCATTGGTTAATAGCCTAATAAAACACATCATGGGTTAATCATAAAACCAAAACGTACTGTCTATACAAGTTTTATCTCATAAGTGTCCACGTCACTGTAACTTACATAACGTGCTTCTGCAAGGAAATAAAGGGATTGAAACAGTAACTGTTTGTTCCAGTCAGCCTGAGTGTCACTGTTGGGGATGTAATCCTTCTCACGAGGTCCTGCTGTTTGATTTGGGATCCAGTTCAATTTCCTGCCGGCTGCTGCTCTCAACAACAGTCATAAGACCAACCTGTATATTAGCCTCAACTTGTTTTTGGTGCAACTAGACACCCCCCTTCAGTGTGTGCACTTTGCTTTACAACTGTTCGTTTTTCAAACATATGAGATCTCTGTTCAAGTTCAATGACATAAGAATAAAATAACTTCACAAAACACGTGTGTTCAAACTTGCTTAGTTTGAATCCCATGGGGTTGTTCTGGCATCCCCATCCAGGCAAACTCACCTCACCCTTTGTGAGTTTGTATAATGGTTAACGGATTAACCGTTTTTAGCATTAGCCCAAATGTCTTAAACCTGGATTTGAGTTGCCCTGACAACCAAGGCACCTGAGAGGCCCAATGAAATGTTAAGATGCTGACATATTATAAAATGGATTATTTTGATAGCTGAATAATTTTGGCATGTATTTCTTCACGTTTATAAATTGTTGATCCCACGTGTATTTATGAAAAAAGTGCATAAAAAAATATATCAGTCTGTTAGAAACAAAACGACAGTGAAATGCAGATGTCAATAGAGACGGTTGGAGTCATTAACCTCTCATTTTATCCCCCAGGTGCTGTTGCCGTGATGACCAGGCCCCACATCTACTACTGCCGCTCGCCCAACATGGAGGTCTTCACCTGCTGGTGGCATCCCCTTGACAACAGCTCCGAGAGTGACGACAACGTCACCTACAGCCTCACCTACTCCATAGAGTACGTACTATTACTGTACAGTGCATTCGGAAAGAATTCAGACCCCTTGACTTTTTCCATATTTTGTTACATTACAGCCTTTTTCTGAAATTGATTAAATAGTTTTTTCCCTCATGAATCTACACACAATACCCCATAATGACAAAGCAAAAACTGGTTTTTATACATTTTTGCAAAAAAAATGAAATATTACATTTACATAAGTATTTAGAACCTTTACGGAGTACTTTGATGAAGCACCTTTGGCAGCAATTACACCCCCGAGTCTTCTTGGGTATGACACTACAAGCTTGGCACACCTGTATTTGGGGAGTTTCTCCCGTTCTTCTCTGCAGATCCTCTCAAGCTCTGTCAGGTTGGATGGGGAGCGTCGCTGCACAGCTATTTTCAGGTTCTCCAGAGATGTTCGATCTGGTTCAAGTCCGGGATCTGGCTGGGCCACTCAAGGACATTGAGAGACTTGTCCCAAAGCCACTCCTGTGTTGTCTTGGCTGTGTGTTTAGGGTTGTTGTCTTGTTGGAAGGTGAACCTTCGCCCCAGTCTGAGGTCCTGAGCGCTCTGGAGCAGGTTTTCATCAAGGACCTCTCTGTACTTTGCTCCGTTCATCTTTCCCTCGATCCTGACTAGACTCTCAGTCCCTGCCGCTGAAAAACATCCCCACAGCATGATGCTGTCACCACCATGCTTCACCTTAGGAGTAGTGCCAGGTTTCCTCCGGATGTGATGCTTGGGATTCAGGCCAAAGAGTTCAATCTTGCTTTCATCAGACCAGAGAATCTTGTTTCTCATGGTCTGAGAGTCCTTTAGGTGCCTTTTGACAAACTCCATGCAGGCTGTCATGTGCCTTTTACTGAGGAGTGGCTTCCGTCTGGCCACTACCATAAAGGACTGATTGGTGGAGTGCTGCAGAGATGGTTGACCTTCTGGAAGGTTCTCCCATTTCCACAGAGGAACTCTGGAGCTCTGTCAGAGTGACCATTGGGTTCTTGGTCACCTCCCAGACCAGCGCCCTTCTCACCCGATTTCTCAGTTTGGCTGGGCGGCCAGCTCTAGGAAAGGTCTTGGTGGTTCCAAACTTCTTCCATTTAAGAATGATGGAGGCCAATGTGTTATTGGGGACCTTCATTGCTGCAGAAATGTTTTGGTACCCTTCCCCAGATCTGTGCCTCGACACAATTCTGTCTCAAAGCTCCACAGACAACACTGGCAACTGTGGGACCTTATATAGACAGGTGTGTGCCTTTCCAAATCATGTCCAATCAATTGAATTTACCACAGGTGGACTCCAATCAAGTTGTAGAAACATCTCAAGGATGATTGCTGAGTTATTTTGTTGGTTTAATCAATTTTAGAATAAGGCTGTAACGTAACAAAATGTGGAAAAAGTCAAGGGGTCTGAATACTTTCCAAAGGCACTGTATATATACACACCATGTACTATATACTGTAAATATTCACAGTACACACCTTATACTCTCCTTGTTGCAGGAATGGTAGAGGATAAAATCCTGCATTCATTAGAAATACTCTAAGATTAATTATTAATTTCAAGGCATTTTCCCCCAATAAATACAGGTATTTTGGTTGTCACATCCTGTAGTAACCATGCACCCTAAGAGACCGTCTTCATTGAAAGAAATGAGTTGAGTTGAATTGAATTGAAATGACCATATCATTCCTTTCTTGTTTGTCAAAGGAAGGGGCTGAGGCGTGAGTGTCCGGACTATGTAACGGGCGGACCCAACAGTTGTCACTTTGACAGCAGCCACACGTCCATCTGGACCATATACTGCATGAACGTGATGGCCAGGACTTCCCATGGAGTGTTCAGCTCCAAGGACCACTGTCTGGACGTGGCTGATATAGGTACAGGGTGATATAGACCACTGTCTGGACGTTGCTGATATAGGTACAGGGTGATATAGACCACTGTCTGAACGTGGCTGATATAGGTACAGGGTGATATAGACCACTGTCTGGATGTGGCTGATATAGGTACAGGGTGATATAGACCACTGTCTGGACGTGGCTGATATAGGTACATGGTGATATAGACCACTGTCTGGACGTGGCTGATATAGGTACAGGGTGATATAGACCACTGTCTGGACGTGGCTTATATAGGTACAGGGTGATATAGACCACTGTCTGGACGTGGCTGATATAGGTACAGGGTGATATAGACCACTGTCTGGACGTGGCTGATATAGGTACAGGGTGATATAGACCACTGTCTGGACGTGGCTGATATAGGTACAGGGTGATATAGACCACTGTCTGGACGTAGCTGATATAGGTACAGGGTGATATAGACCACTGTCTGGACGTGGCTGATATAGATACAGGGTGATATAGATGGGTCTTTTTATTTAGGTTTTGTAGCCAATAGATATTGTTGTACGTTTTTAGTCACTCAAATATCACATGAATACACATTAGACATGGCAAAATGTATAGAATTGCAAGAAAATGTGCTTTAAAACTGCAAAATGTTCTTTGCACCCCATGACAAAATGTGTAGAATTGCAGGAAATAAGCTTTAAACCTGCAGAGTTCTCTCCACCAATAAGAGGGGTGTGAACAGTTTGTGTCATGAACAGTGCTTGTGCCCACAGAAATAGACATGGCGCGCACACACAGGGGGCGTGGGATGTTCCCCAATGCTGGAAAGGGGGCCCCGAGTGAAAATGTTTGGGAACCCCTGATATAGACCACCAGAGGGCTCCACTCAGTCTGGAACGGCATCCTGCTCCCTAGATCAAAAACCGTCTCACTAATGATTTCTCTTGCCCCCCCAAAAAACCTTTTTTGTAAAAGAAAACTGTAAAATCAGCAGGAATTCAGCTAAAAATGAGTTCCCAAGTATTCCCACAAATAAAAAAAAGGCACATATGTGATGGTGTCTCAATGTAATCAAGGTATGAAATTATTGTTATTTTCAAATACAATCTCTTTTTGGGCTTAGTTGTAGTCAATTTGCAGTGTACAAATTATAATAAGTATTTTCCAGCCCCCAGACCATTCGCTCTGACAAAAGTCGTCCCGCAGCTAAATCTAGTTGCCTACACCTGCCCTAGATAGTGCGCTACTTTTGACCAGAACCTATGGGGAATAGGGTACTATTTCAATACACTATATATGGAATAGGGTGCTATTTAAATACACTATAGTATATGGAATAGGGTGCCATTTCAGTACACTATATATGGAATAGGGTGCCATTTCAGTACACTATATATGGAATAGGGTGCCATTTCAGTACACTATATATGGAATAGGGTGCCATTTCAGTACACTATATATGGAATAGGGTGCCATTTCGGACGCAACCTATGACTTTAGTGTTCACCCACTGTTGTGTCTGATATTTGTGATGTCTCTTCCTGTGTGTCTGGTGTTGGCCCCGCCTCCGCTCCCTGTTTGTGTGATGTCAGCTCTTCCTCATTTCAACCCAGTCCAATGGGAGTTCGTCCCCTCCCAGCAGGGCACATCTGATCCCATCAGAGTGATGGCTGATGGCTCTGTCCCCCTTACTTCTCCATTAGTGAGTGCACTCTCAAAGCCGATGGAAAGAGCACCCTGATTTGTGTGTTCGTGTACACGTGCATGTGAACGTTCAATACTGTATGTGCATTGCAAACAGTCACCACTCATGTCCAAATGTGTGTGGGAGACGATTGTGCTTCCATATGCACAGAGGAAAATGTATGCCCGCAAAAATGTATGCCAGCATGACTGTATGTCGCTTTGGATAAAAGCGTCTGCTAAATGGCATATTATTATTATTATTATTATTATTAAAATAAAAGCGTTCCTCACCAGGCTCTTGGCTTTTCTCAAGGTAACATTAGAGATATGTCATTCAGAACCTATTCAGCATCCCCTTCTTACTCTGAAAGCCCTTCCAAGTGGCCTTTCCCCATTTCCATTATAATTGATAACCCCTTCAGGTACGATTACCTCAGCATGTTTGCTTCTCCTGTATTGTCCCTCCACATCCTGTTTGCTGTTCATTGTGTATTCTCCCCTCCCCCTGACTGCCAGGCTTTTCCTTTCACCGTCCTTCCCTCCCATTGTTTCTCTATTGACTTTCTTCCTCTTCTTCGCTCCCTGTGAAGCATACGACCATAAAAAGCCCACGCCAAGCTGCCATGCAGTTTTCTCGGCTTCACCTCAAGACGCTTTCTTCCCTCTCTGTCCATGTCCTTACACTCTCTCTCCTGTCTGTCTATCTGTCTCTCTGTCTGTCTGCAGTGGAGACAGAGGCTCCAGTTAACGTGACCTACACCCTGATGAACGAGACGGAGGAGGAAGCGGGCCGCACCGCCATGGTGTCCTGGGTTTACCCAAACCCCTCCCACATCCAGTACGGTTGGATCACCCTGGTCTTCGAGCTGCAGTACCGACGCATCGCCGAGCCCAACAACTGGAAGGTAGAGAGAGAGAGAGAGAGAGAGAGAGAGAGAGAGAGAGAGAGAGAGAGAGAGAGAGAGAGAGAGAGAGAGAGAGAGAGAGAGAGACCAAAGAGAGAGAGAGAGACCAAAGAGAGAGACCAAAGAGAGAGAGAGAGAGAGAGAGAGACCAGAGATACCAGAGATAAAGACAGAGACCAGAGAGAAAGACAGAGAGACCAGAGAGAAAGACAGAGAGACCAGAGAGAAAGACATAGAGACCAGAGAGAAAGACAGAGATACCAGAGAGAAAGACAGAGATACCAGAGAGAAAGACAGAGAGACCAGAGAGAAAGACAGAGAGACCAGAGAGAAAGACAGAGAGACCAGAGAGAAAGACAGAGAGACCAGAGAGAAAGACAGAGAGACCAGAGAGAAAGACAGAGAGACCAGAGAGAAAGACATAGAGACCAGAGAGAAAGACAGAGAGACCAGAGAGAAAGACAGACAGAGAGACCAGAGAGAGAGACAGAGAGAGAGACCAAAGATAGAGACAGAGAGCGAGAGAGAGAGACCAAAGAGAGAGACAGAGAGAGGGAAACAGAGAGAGAGAGAGAGAGAGAGAGGTGTATGTGCAGTGTTTATCAACACCATGGTGTGTTTGAGGGTGTTAAGCATGTGACGTGTGAAGCATGTCATGCCCATGATTGATTCTTTAAGAGGAAGACGTGCGTATTTCACAGTTCAACTGGGAGTTTGTCTGTTAGCCACGTTACGACCGATGATCCTGCCTCTTTGTCAGATGAGAGAAGAGAAAGAACAGAAACAAACAGAAAAGCAGCAGCACTCCTCCATGGCTCCATGGTTTAGTCTGGCTGAACACCCAAGGATATTATTTAAACTGTATCATATTATTTAAACTGTATCATATTATTTAAACTGTATCATATTATTTAAACTGTATCGTATTATTTAAACAGTATGGTATTATTTAAACAGTATGGTATTATTTAAACTGTATCATATTATTTAAACTGTATCATATTATTTAAACTGTATCATATTATTTAAACTGTATCGTATTATTTAAACAGTATGGTATTATTTAAACTGTATGGTATTATTTAAACTGTATCATATTATTTAAACTGTATCATATTATTTAAACTGTATCATATTATTTAAACTGTATCGTATTATTTAAACGGTATCGTATTATTTAAAAGGTATCGTATTATTTCAACTGTATCGTATTATTTCAACTGTATCGTATTATTTCAACTGTATCGTATTATTTCAACTGTATGGTATTATTTCAACTGTATGGTATTATTTCAACTGTATGGTATTATTTAAACTGTATCATATTATTTAAACTGTATCATATTATTTAAACTGTATTGTATTATTTAAACAGTATGGTATTATTTAAACTGTATGGTATTATTTAAACTGTATGGTATTATTTAAACTGTATCATATTATTTAAACGGGATCGTATTATTTAAACGGTATCGTATTATTTCAACTGTATCGTATTATTTCAACTGTATGGTATTATTTCAACTGTATGGTATTATTTCAACTGTATGGTATTATTTCAACTGTATGGTATTATTTAAACTGTATCGTATTATTTAAATTGTATCGTATTATTTAAACTGTATCATATTTTTTTAACTGTCACTTTAACCAGTATCATACTACTCTATCACCTTCTGTCACCTCTATCATGTGTAGCTCATTTGGTAGAGCATGGCGCTTACAACGCCAGGATTGTGGGGTTTGATTCCCCTGAGGGACCAGTATAAAAAAAGTATGAAAATGCACTCACTACTGTAAGTCGCTCTGGATAAGAGCGTCTGCTAAATGATGTGCAGTTGAAGTCGGAAGTTTACATACACTTAGGTTGGAGACATTAAAACTCGTTTTTCAACCACTCCACAAATGTCTTGTTAACAAACTATAGTTTTGGCAAGTCGGTTAGGACATCTACTTTGCGCATGACACAAGTAATTTTTCCAACAATTGTTTACAGACAGATTATTTCACGTATAATTCACTGTACCACAATTCCAGTGTGTCAGAAGTTTACATACACTAAGTTGACTGTGCCTTTAAACAGCTTGGAAAATTCCAGAAAATGATGTCATGGCTTTAGAAGCTTCTGATAGGCTAATTGACATCATTTGAGTCAATTGGAGGTGTAACTGTGGATGTATTTCAAGGCCTACCTTCAAACTCAGTGCCTCTTTGCTTGACATCCTGGGAAAATCAAAAGAAATCAGCCAAGACCTCAGAAAAAAAATTGTAGACCTCCACAAGTCTGCTTCATCCTTAGGAGCAATTTCCAAACGCCTGAAGGTACCACGTTCATCTGTACAAACAATAGTATGCAAGTATAAACACCATGGGACCACGCAGCCGTCATACCGCTAAGGAAGGAGACGCGTTCTGTCTCCTAGAGATGAACGTACTTTGGTGCGAAAAGTGCAAATCAATCCCAGAACAACAGCAAAGGACCTTGTGAAGATGCTGGAGGAAACAGGTACAAAAGTATCTATAACCACAGTTAAACAAGTCCTATATCGACATAACCTGAAAGGCCGCTCAGCAAGGAAGAAGCCACTGCTCCAAAACCGCAATAAAAAAGCCAGACTATGGTTTGCAATTACACATGGGGACAAAGATCGTACTTTTTGGAGAAATGTCCTCTGGTCTGATGAAACAAAAATAGAACTGTTTGGCCATAATGACCATCGTTATGTTTGGAGGAAAAAGGGGATGGCTTGCAGGCCGAAGAACACCATCCCAACCGTGAAGCACAGGGGTGGCAGCATCATGCTGTGGGGGTGCTTTGCTGCAGGAGGGACTGGTGCACTTCACAAAATAGATGGCATCATGAGGAAGGAAAATTATGTGGATATATTGAAGCAACATCTCAAGACATCAGTCAGGAAGTTAAAGCTTGGTCGCAAATGGGTCTTCCAAATGGACAGTGACCCCAAGCATACTTCCAAAGTTGTTGCAAAATGGCTTAAGGACAACAAAGTCAAGGTATTGGAGTGGCCATCACAAAGCACTGACCTCAACCCTATAGAAAATTTGTGGGCAGAACTGAAAAAATGTGTGTGAGCAAGGAGGCCTACAAACCTGACTCAGTTACACCAGCTCTGTCAGGAGGAATGGGCCAAAATTCACCCAACTTATTGTGGGAAGCTTGTGGAAGGCTACCTGAAACGTTTGACCCAAGTTAAACAATTTAAAGGCAATACTACCAAATACTAATTGAGTGTATGTAAACTTCTGACCCACTTGGAATGTGATGAAAGAAATAAAAGCTGAAATAAATCATGCTCTCTACTATTCTTCTGACATTTCACATTCTTAAAATCAAATGGTGATCCTAACTGACCTAAGACAGGGAATCTTTACGAGGATTAAATGTCAGGAATTGTGAAAAACTGAGTTTAAATGTATTTGGCTCCTGAGTGGCGCAGTGGTCTAAGGCACTGCATCGCAGTGCTAGCTGTGCCACTAGAGATCCTGGTTCGAATCCAGGCTCTGTCGCAGCCGGCCGTGACCGGGAGACCCATTGGGCGGCGCGCAATTGGCCCAGCGTCGTCCAGGGTAGGGGAGGGAATGGCCGGCAGGGATGTAGCTCAGTTGATAGAGCATGGCGTTTGCAACGCCAGGGTTGTGGGTTCTATTCCCACAGGGGGTATGAAAAAATAAATAATGTAAGTCGCTCTGGATAAGAGCGTCTGCTAAATGACGTAAAATAAATAAAATAAAATATAAACTTCTGACTTCAACTGTATGTGTACTGTAACTTCCACCGACAGCACTCTATCGCCCCCTGTGTGTCTGCAGGTGAAGGGCTTGCTGAGAGAGCCTCGGCTGGAGCTGCTGGATCTGCCGGTAGGAGAGTACATTGTCAGGGTGAGATGCCGTTCCCGCAACAACGGCCTCTGGAGCAAGTGGAGCACCCCTGTCCTACTCTGCGTCCCAGCTAAATCTACCCCCGGTAGGAACTCTTAACTGTCTGATGATTCAGTTACTGTCTGCACCTACCCACAGTCAACTCCTAATCTGTGGTATTAATATGACCCATATTAGTGTTGGCATATGGAGTGATCTAGGTGTGTGCTGTCTTTGTCCCTACAGATAAGCTGCTGGCTCTGCTGTTGGTGTCCGGTGTTGGGGTCATGGTGTTGCTAGTCATCGGGTTTGGAATTATGCTACAGGGCAAGAGGTAGAGAAGGACACACACACACACACACACACACACATAAACAACTATGTAAACATCAAATACACATAAGATACAACGTTTGATTTATCACATAAAGGACTGGTGTAGAGATAAACGTGTGCAGGAGTGATCTTGTATTGATATAGAAACCCTTCTATATGACATGCTAGATATGCTGTAATATCAATAGATCTAAAGGTAGAAAGTGTATTGATGGTTCTCTCTGATCCCTGTCTTTCGCTATAGGATAAAAGCATTCCTTCTGCCTCCAATTCCCAAACCACGCATCAAAGGCATCAATCCCCTGCTTCTGAAGGTAAGAACACACACACATATGCACACACACACACACACACACACACACACACACACAGATGCACACGCACATTCACACACACACATATGCACACACACATTCACACACACACCAGCATGGTGACTTATAAGTAATCGTTCACTCAAGGTTCACTGAGTCATTTGTTTTTCTGTTCTTCTCTATCCCCTCCCCTTCCTATCTTCTCTAACCCCTCCCCTTCCTATCTTCTCTATCCCCTCCCCTTCCTATCTTCTCTAACCCCTCCCCTTCCTATCTTCTCTAACCCCTCCCCTTCCTATGTTCTCTAACCCCTCCCCTTCCTATCTTCTCTAACCCCTCCCCTTCCTATCTTCTCTAAGCCCTCCCCTTCCTATCTTCTCTAACCCCTCCCCTTCCTATTTTCTCTAATCCGTCCCCTTCCTATCTTCTCTATCCCCTCCCCTTCCTATCTTCTCTATCCCCTCCCCTTCCTATCTTCTCTAACCCCTCCCCTTCCTATCTTCTCTATCCCCTCCCCTTCCTATCTTCTCTAACCCCTCCCCTTCCTATCTTCTCTATCCCCTCCCCTTCCTATCTTCTCTATCCCCTCCCCTTCCTATCTCTTTTTCTCCTCCCTCCTTCTCTCTCAGAAAGGGGGCTTTGATGAGATCAACCATCATTTCATCTCCTTCCATGGCTATAAGCCCCCAAGCTACAGCGAGGAGGAGGTCTGGGACTCTGTCAGCATGGACAACAACCAGTCTCTCCAGGCTCCCCCGGGGGTCCTAGCAGTCCGGACGGAGGATTACGGTATGGCCATCCACAGCCAACTACTGGTCCAGACCCCCTCCAGCCACGCCCCTTACACCCCAGTCCCCACCTCTTACAACCCAGTCCCCGCCCCTTACTGCCAGGCTCCAGTGGAAGCCTTCCCGACCGCGTGGGCATGGCCAACAGCAAACCCCGCCCAGCCGGAGCTTCTGGACTTCCCGGGCACCGACTACAGCATGATGGTGGACCCCACCCCCGTCCCGCCTCCGGACCAGCAGGCCCCACCCCCATCCTCCACCCAGGACTTCTACACGTGCGTGAACGTGCTGGGTGTCAACGGACAGGTGCAGCTGGTGCCCTGCCTGCCCAACCACCGGAAACACAGCCCCTACGTACAGCTGGAGGAGGAGCTAGAGGAGAAGACCAGCCAGTTAGCTGACTACCTGGCTAAGAAGATGGAGGCAGTAGCCAATGGGAGAGCGCTGGGGGAGACAGAGGTGGAGACAGAGAGTGTGGAGCAGAGTGAAGTGGCTGTGCCTTTACTGCCTGGAACCACTGGCACACAGGGCAACAGGGTGTGACCAGTTAACACACACACACACACTAACACACACTCACACACAAACACACACAGCAACAGGAATTACTCTAGGCTCAAATGAGGATGTTAACTCATGGATGGACCTCTGAATAGACCTACTTAATATACTAACATAATGAAGTGTTCTTGTGAGTGCACCGGCCTGGGACATGACTCCTCTGTGTCTCTACCCCCCCAGTGACACTGCTGCTACTTCTGTTCACTGCTGATATGGCAGGGACAACATTCTGACAACAGTCTCTCTGCGGGGAATCAGAGATGCAGCATTTGACCGTTTTCTTTCAGTGCGGAGCCAAGGTTGGGATACAAGATGGATTCCTTTTAACGCAGAAAATCTGACAAGATATAAAACGGCAACTTGCAAAGTGTCTTGAACAATAACAATAGATTCTCCATAGAACTGTTGTTGTGTGGATTGAGTCACTGAAAGGTTATTATACTCACCTGTTCCTCTGTCCAATCTTGTTAGAAAATAACGACTGCGAACTCTCTTTTTGTTGGATGTATAATGAATGACCAACCACTCTGTGAAAGATGCTTAGATTTTTTAACAATCATGTTTTAGGGCTCTGTGAACTCATTTAACTGTTAAACGAATGCAAGAATACCAGTTGTACCGTTCTGAGGCCCAGGCAGAAGTTAGCATGCATTTAGAGAACAGTGGAGCACACCAAAGATCTGAACACCCAGACCAAGAGAGCAGTAAACAAAATGTAATGCACTTCTTCAAATATAAATGAATTTTAGAGATAAATTATTGTAATTATTAGAATGAATGAATTACAGAGAAAATACTTTAATATATAAAATACACTAATGATGTGAAATATAATGAGGCAATGTGATGATAATAATAGTAATAATAATAATAATAACAGTAAAGTACACTTATAAAATGAACTGTCTGGGTTAAATCCATGAACTAAAATCACAGATTTAACTGCATGCTTCACACTCAGGAACTCAACCAAGCATACAGTAGGAAGTCAACCCAGCAAAGGTGCAATATACTTTTAGTCCCATGTGACGGAACAAAAATACACAAACACACAAACACTCAAAACTTTTTTTCTTTCTTTTATTTTTTTGTCAGAAATGAAACTACAGATTGCACTGTATTCAAAACAAGTGATTTTTGGTAACATCTATCATTTTCAGTCTGTAAAACAGCCCTCACTATGCACTGCTACATTAGCTACTATTAACTACATGCTGGATTTGAAAGCACTTATTTTACCAGAACATAACACATGCAGCTTTCTCAGGGGAGAAGAGGGGAGGCTAAAGAAAAGAACACTGTGATCATTGTATCGATTTTTACATAGAAAATGAGGCAACCAGACGACTAGGGAGAAAACACATCTTCTGAAGGTGACCGATATTACAAGAAGGACAAACAATGGTTAAAACTTCTACTGTTGTGTATAGGAACAAGACGTTTTCACCACACCCACTATCTTGAGTAGATGTGTTATTCCACAGTGATTTCTTCATCATATCTTCTTGAACAAGCTTTCCTGGTGAATAGGAGGCCATGGATGCTATTTAGAAAATGTAGGCTTTTTTAATGACAAAAGTAAGACGCTCCCAGTTGCTAGGAAGATGACCTTGAAGGTATGTGGATGGCAGTCTAATATCTATAGAGGGTTTGTACAGTAAATATATGCATTGTTTTGTGAAAGAAACATGGAGAAACAAATAATATGCATCAACTGTGAAATAAACCAGTCTCAGAGCATTTGGAATGTCGGGGTACAGTTTAATAATATCGGAAGCAGTTTATTAGCCATTTAACAAAAATGTTTGGGAATTGTCTTGGTAAAAAGCCGTCACACAGGATAACGATGAAAACACACACAGTAAGATATGATGCAACGAGTAGCTTAAATCCTTTGTACTAAAACACTGTGTTCCTATTTCACTGGCCCTATGGATGGACCTAGGGCAGTCTGTTACACTGGCCCTATGGATGGACCTTGGTCAGTCTGTTACACTGGCCCTATGGATGGACCTTGGGCAGTCTGTTACACTGGCCCTATGGATGGACCTTGGTCAGTCTGTTACACTGGCCCTATGGATGGACCTTGGGCAGTCTGTTACACTGGCCCTATGGATGGACCTTGGGCAGTCTGTTACACTGGCCCTATGGATGGATCTTGGGCAGTCTGTCTGTCTGTTTTACGTGTTGGTCAATTTTTAAGCTTTAAAATGACTTGATGTTTTTAATGTCTCTCTCTCTCGCTTGGTTTGTCTCGCTCCCTCTCTCTCTCTCTCTATGAAGTCAGGTGGTTTCTCAGTCAGTAGTCCTGTGCAGTGCTTTTCTCTGTGTTGTCATACTGTTCTGTTCACTGTTTGACTCTGCTGTGCTGCTTCCAGTTTGTGCCTTGACTTGACTGTGTGGAACTCTCCTGTCCTTACAAGTGCTCACACACACTTGTAGACTGAAATTATATATTTTTTCTAACGAGATAGACACACACACGCACACACACACACACACACACACACACACACACACACAATAACACAGACAACAGCGTTATTTGTAAAGGCTATATAGGACATGTAGAAGCAGTCAGGCCAGATTGTTTCTGTTCTGTACATTGGATTTTGTGGGGTGGGGTCAGTTATGTTGTTTGTTTTGGAAGCAATGTCTTTCCCATGTAGTGAATAAAGCCTACTGCTGACCTGTACGTCTCAATTTCAGCCTTGTCTATTCTGCTGAACACTCTCACACACGGAAACACCACTACCTCTGATCAACTCTGGCATGAATTCCATAGGAGCCAGCGTTGCACTTCAGTGAGTGTATTGAAAGCAAAAATAACCATCATCTATCACAGCTGGGATTCCAATATTTAAAGGGCGGATGCGATTCCACGTCATTATCCAATGAAAATGTCAGTGAAATGTCAACCTGTCGACAGAAAACTGTATGTGCGTAAGTATGTGTGTGTTTGTTTGTTTCTCTGTGTGTGTGTGTGTGTCTCTGTTTGTGTGTGTGTGTCTCTGTCTGTGTGTGTGTGTCTCTGTCTGTGTGTGTGTGTCTCTGTCTGTGTGTGTGTGTCTCTGTCTGTGTGTGTGTGTTTGTGTCTGTGTGTGTGTATGTGTGTGTTTCTGTGTGTGTGTGTGTCTGTGTGTGTGTCTGTGTGTGTGTGCGTGTCTGTGTGTGTGTTTCTGTGTGTGTGTCTGTGTGTGTGTGTCTCTGTGTGTGTGAGTGTGTCTGTGTCTGTGTGTTTCTGTGTGTGTGTCTGTGTGTGTCTCTGTGTGTCTCTGTGTGTGTCCTTAGGTAAGTGTGAGAGCCTGACCCAGTGACTAGCCTGCATTCTCTATATATATATAAATAGACCCAGACACATTGTCAGCTGGAGATAACACAGACTGCAGACCGCCTAGATAGAATGACAATCATACACACACATATACAGTACCAGTCAAAAGTTTGGACATTGTAGAATAATAGTGAAGACATCAAAACTATGAAATAACACATGGAATCATGTAGTAACCAAAAAATATATTTTATATTTGAGATTCTTCAAATAGCCACCCTTTGCCTTGATGACAGCTTTGCACACACTTGGCATTCTCTCAACCAGCTTCACGAGGTAGTCACCTGGAATGCATTTCAATTAACAGGTGTGCCTTCTTAAAAGTTAATTTGTGGAATTTCTTTCCTTCTTAATGCGTTTGAGCCAATCAGTTGTGACAAGTTAGGAGGGGGTATACAGAAGATAGCCCTATTTGGTAAAAGACCAAGTCCATATTATGGCAAGAACAGCTCAAATAAGCAAAGCGAAACGACAGTCCATCCTTACTTTAAGAGATGAAGGTCAGTCAGTCCAGAAAATATCAAGAACTTTGAAGTTTCTTCAAGTGCAGTCGCAAAAACCATCAAGCGCTATGATGAAACTGGCTCTCATGAGGACCACCACAGGAATGGAAGACCCAGAGTTACCTCTGCTGTAGAGGATAAGTTCATTAGAATTACCCAGCCTCAGAAATTGCAGCCCAAATAAATGCTTCACAGAGTTCAAGTCACAGACACATCTCAACATCAACTGTTCAGAGGGGACTGTGTGAATCAGGCCTTCATGGTTGAATTGCTGCAAAGAAACCACTACTAAAGGACACCAATAATAAGAAGAGACCTGCTCGGGCCAAAAAACATGAGCAATCAACATTAGACCGGTGGAAATGTGTCCTTTGATTTTTGGTTCCAACCGCCGTGTCTTTGTGAGACGCGGTGTGGGTGAACAGATTATCTCAGCATGTGTAGTTCCCACCGTAAAGCATTGAGGAGGAGGTGTTATGGCGTGGAGGTGCTTTGCTGGTGACACTGTCTGTGATTTATTTAGAATTCATGGCACACTTAACCAGCATGGCTACCACAGCATTCTGCAGCGATACGCCATCCCATCTGGTTTGGGCTTAGTGGGACTATCATTTGTTTTTCAACAGGGGGATGGAGTGCTGCATCAGATGACCTTGCCTCCACAATCCCCGACCTCAACCCAATTGAGATGGTTTTGGATGAGTCAGACGGCAGAGTGAAGGAAAAGCAGCCAACAATTGCTCAGCATATGTGGGAACTCCTTCAAGACTGTTGGAAAAGCATTCCAGGTGAAGCTGGTTGAGAGAATGCCAAGAGTGTGCAAAGCTGTCATCAAGGCAAAGGGTGGCTATTTGAAGAATCTCAAATATAGAATATATTTTGATTTGTTTAACACTTTTTTGGTTACTACATGATTTCATGTGTTATTTCATAGTTTTGATGTCTTCACTATTATTCTACAATGTAGAAAATAGTAAAAATAAAGAAAAAC
Organism: Coregonus clupeaformis; assembly: GCF_020615455.1. NCBI lineage: Eukaryota > Metazoa > Chordata > Actinopteri > Salmoniformes > Salmonidae > Coregonus > Coregonus clupeaformis. The sequence continues at coordinate 46,889,163 of NC_059222.1, read as the reverse complement.
CCTGGAATGAGTAGGTGTGTCCAAACTTTTGATTGGTACTGTACATACACACATACACACACACACACACACACACACACACACACACACGGACAGACAATAACAAGTTTATAAGACTACCAGACGTACATCCATTGTCCATCTAAATAAACACATATTTGTGTGTGTGTGTGTAACCAATTGCTGCACCTTTGGATCTAGACTTGGCAGGACCCCATGCTTCCTCTGAGAGAAGCTGTGGTGATGTCACAGGGGTGTATGGTGTCAGGGGGAGTGTCCACAGAGGGCCAAGGGCGGGGGAGGGGGTGGCAGATAGGGTTGGGGACTCTCTTCTAAGTTTGGTTTAGGTCCTTCTCTCGGCCCCCTCCAGTCCCCCAGTCCCAACGTCCCGACAAGCGAAAGGCGGACCACAGCTAAAACCAGCCCAGGTAAGAGACAACGTCTGGGGTTAGGGGTCGAGGTTAGGTACACCTTTGTGGGTGGTTACGGGACTTTACTGTGGTGTCTTCACCCTCTTTTAACTGCTCTGTCACACCACTGGGCCTGAAGGCTCTGTGCAGCTGTCCTTGTTGCTAAAAATAAACACTCAGGCTGACACACACACACACAAGCACGACACATACATACACCCACATTCATGCTTTCAGTATAATCTCAGATGATTGCATTTTTTCAGTTGTGACAGTGACCTGTTGACTATCAGTAGGGCGAAGCGTGATGAAGCATACGTACCTCATCATATTTACTGGGCCTATGTGATGAACAGTTGATACAGCCCTTGTCGTCTCTCAAGTCTGTCATGATCCTCAAATGGAGGCTGTGTGTCTTAGATGTTTATGTGGCTGTGAAGAAAAATGTTAGAATGATGCACTTCTTATGAGGCAAGGGTAGCACTTTATGTTATGGTTATGGTAGAGACATTCAGATTACCTGGAACATCTTTCCGGGATCAAGTACTGTATTTTTTTAAACAGTAATGTCTGCTTACATAACACATATAATTGTGTTTGGGAATCCTGTGAAAACACAGTAACTAACAACCATATTCTGTGTGTATTTGTGTCTGCAATAGTTTCAGTGTTTTGTCCATCAGTACGTTCCCTGAATTCTAATCTGAGCTTGTTTCACCAATGAATTTCCTCTGTGAATCGACAGAGGAATTTCTGTTTCCCACATCCTTGAAGACAAGAAAGGAACGATTGCGTTGCCATGGCGTCACCGAGCGAGGGCGATCAGACGGTGCCTGATGGAGAGAGTGAAGAGGAGGCGACTAACGTCAAATCTATTCAGTCCCACTATCTCCGCTGTCCCTCCCCCAGCAGGTAAGCATACGTGGAGACCCACTGCTTTTGTAGTTCTGTAATGGGATTTGACCCACACAGGGCTCTAATAGTGTGTGAAAGACATTTTTTTTTCTTCTTCAATTCAGCTTCCAAACATAATTTGGCCAATTCGTAGAGAGTATAGCCATGTCAATAATTATAGTATTTAGAACGTTTTTCATCAGAAGTGCTCACAAGAACTGATTACTGTCACACACTGACTGATCAGCACTAGACCTGGGTCAAATATATATGTCAAATACGTTCACATACGTGAGGTGAGATATAATAAGCTAAGGTTTCCTACTTCAAAGGAACCAATGGAATAGTCCCAAAAGTGCCAACTCCACCCACCCTGCATGTCACTGGTCAGGCTAAATCAATCACACCTCCAGTATTTGACATTACATACATTTGCCTACCCTGGTCCCTCAGTAGTGACCATAGAAATAGGATAGTAATTACAGTTGAAGTCGGAAGTTTACATACACTAGGTTGGAGTCATTAAAACTAGTTTTTCAACCACTCCACAAATTTCTTGTTAACAAACTATAGTTTTGGCAAGTCGGTTAGGACATCTACTTTGTGCATGACACAATACATTTTTCCAACAATTGTTTACAGACAGATTATTTCACTTATAATTCACTGTATCACAATTCCAGTGGGTCAGAAGTTTACATACACTAAGTTGACTGTGCCTTTAAACAGCTCGGAAAATTCCAGAAAATGATGTCATGGCTTTAGAAGCTTCTGATAGGCTAATTGACATCATTTGAGTCAATTGGAGGTGTACCTGTGGATGTATTTCAAGGCCTACCTTCAAACTCAGTGCCTCTTTGCTTGACATCATGGGAAAATCAAAAGAAATCAGCCAAAAATTGTAGACCTCCACAAGTCTGGTTCATCCTTGGGAGCAATTTCCAAATGCCTGAAGGTACCACGTTCATCTGTACAAACAATAGTACACAAGTATAAACACCATGGGACCACGCAGCCATCATACCGCTCAGGAAGGAGACGCGTTCTGTCTCCTAGAGATGAACGTACTTTGGTGCGAAAAGTGCAAATCAATCCCAGAACAACAGCAAAGGACCTTGTGAAGATGCTGGAGGAAACAGTTACAAAAGTATCTATATCCACAGTAAAACAAGTCCTATATCGACATAACCTGAAAGGCCGCTCAGCAAGGAAGAAGCCACTGCTCCAAAACCGCCATAAAAAAGCCAGACTACGGTTTGCAACTGCATATGGGGACAAAGATCGTACTTTTTGGAGAAATGTCCTCTGGTCTGATGAAACAAAAATAGAACTGTTTGGCAATAATGACCATCGTTATGTTTGGAGGGAAAAGGGGGTCACTTGCAAGCCGAAGAACACCATCTCAACCGTGAAGCACGGGGGTGGCAGCATCATACTGTGGGGGTGCTTTGCTGCAGGAGGAACTGGTGCACTTCACAAAATAGATGGCATCATGAGGAAGGAAAATTATGTGGATATATAGAAGCAACATCTCAAGACATCAGTCAGGAAGTTAAAGCGTGGTCGCAAATGGGTCTTCCAAATGGACAATGACCCCAAACATACTTCCAAAGTTGTGGCAAAAGGGCTTAAGGACAACAAAGTCAAGGTATTGGAGTGGCCAACACAAAACCCTGACCTCAATCCTATAGAAAGTGTGTGGGCAGAACTGAAAAAGCGTGTGCGAGCAAGGAGGCCTTCAAACCTGACTCAGTTACACCAGCTCTGTCAGGAGGAATGGGCCAAAATTCACCCAACTTATTGTGGGAAGCTTGTGGAAGGCTACCCGAAACGTTTGACCCAAGTTAAACAATTTAAAGGCAATGCAACCAAATACCAATTGAGTATATGTAAACTTCTGACCCACTGGGAATGTGATGAAAGAAATAAAAGCTGAAATAAATTATTCTCTCTACTATTATTCTGACATTTCACATTCTTAACATAAAGTGGTGCTCCTAACTGACCTAAGACAGGGCATTTTTACTAGGATTAAATGTCATGAATTGTGAAAAACTGAGTTTAAATGTATTTGGCTAAGGTGTATGTAAACTTCCAACTTCAACTGTATATGGTTATGACTATGTCTCTACACTTTTGCAGTTTCTCCATGATCTCGGAGTCCAGATTCTCCATGATATCAGGGTCGGATGCCGAGAGCATCTATATGGAGCCCATTCACCTGTCCTCAGCCATAGCTGCCAAACAAATCATCAACGAGGGTGAGACACAGATTCATTCCACCAACCACACATAACTCACATGCTGTTTTTGTGGCTTGGTGAGTGGATCTGAAAATTATGATTTAAAACATCTAAATGAAAGATTTCAGATGGGCAGAATACAATGTTTTAAATGCCGTTCACCTAGAGAAGCATGGCTGTCGACAAAGCGAGAGCTTGGGACTATAAGGTTCTATCTGCAAAATGATGATACGGTGATTATTGGCTTTCAAGTTCCGAACCCTCATTGGTTTGAATGGTGTCAGCAATTTTTCTCTTGTATTCTTTTGAACTCAACAACATGAATGTAGGTATTTAGACTACTGTATAGGTAGAGAACATTGAACAGAACAAGGCTATGTCAAAAAATGCAGATATAACCTTATAGTCCCAAGCTCTCGAAAGGTTAAAGAAACTTGAAGGGTGGAACCACAAAGAAAGTCGGGGAAAAACAGCCACCAGTAGTCATGTTTGCTAGTTTACCTTATTCAGAGAGCATCTTGTTTACTTCCTACCTCCAGAGCTACAGTGAGGGAAAAAAGTATTTGATCCCCTGCTGATTTTGTACGTTTGCCCACTGACAAAGACATGATCAGTCTATAATTTTAATGGTAGGTTTATTTGAACAGTGAGAGACAGAATAACAACAAAAAAATCCAGAAAAACGCATGTCAAAAATGTTATAAATGGATTTGCATTTTAATGAGGGAAATAAGTATTTGACCCCTCTGCAAAACATGACTTAGTACTTGGTGGCAAAACCCTTGTTGGCAATCACAGAGGTCAGACGTTTCTTGTAGTTGGCCACCAGGTTTGCACACATCTCAGGAGGGATTTTGTCCCACTCCTCTTTGCAGATCTTCTCCAAGTCATTAAGGTTTCAAGCCTGACGTTTGGCAACTCGAACCTTCAGCTCCCTCCACAGATTTTCTATGGGATTAAGGTCTGAAGACTGGCTAGGCCACTCCAGGACCTTAATGTGCTTCTTCTTGAGCCACTCCTTTGTTGCCTTGGCCGTGGGTTTTGGGTAATTGTCATGCTGGAATACCCATCCACGACCCATTTTCAATGCCCTGGCTGAGGGAAGGAGGTTCTCACCCAAGATTTGACAGTACATGGCGCCATCCATCGTCCCTTTGATGCGGTGAAGTTGTCCTGTCCCCTTAGCAGAAAAACACCCCCAAAGCATAATGTTTCCACCTCCATGTTTGACGGTGGGGATGGTGTTCTTGGGGTCATAGGCAGCATTCCTCCTCCTCCAAACACGGTGAGTTGAGTTGATGCCAAAGAGCTCCATTTTGGTCTCATCTGACCACAACACTTTCACATATTTCTCCTCTGAATCATTCAGATGTTCATTGGCAAACTTCAGACTGGCCTGTATATGTGCTTTCTTGAGCAGGGGGACCTTGCGGGCGCTGCAGGAGTTCAGTCCTTCACGGCGTAGTGTGTTACCAATTGTTTTCTTGGTGACTATGGTCCCAGCTGCCTTGAGATCATTGACAAGATCCTCCCGTGTAGTTCTGGGCTGATTCCTCACCGTTCTCATGATCATTGTAACTCCACGGGGTGAGATCTTGCATGGAGCCCCAGGCCGAGGGAGATTGACAGTTATTTTGTGCTTCTTCCATTTGCGAATAATCGCACGAACTGTTGTCACCTTCTCACCAAGCTGATTGGCGATGGTCTTGTAGCCCATTCCAGCCTTGTGTAGGTCTACAATCTTGTCCTTGACATCCTTGGAGAGCTCTTTGGTCTTGGCCATGGTGGAGAGTTTGGAATCTGATTGATTGATTGCTTCTGTGGACAGGTGTCTTTTATACAGGTAAAAACTGAGATTAGGAGCACACTCTTAAAGGGAGTGCTCCTAATCTCAGCTAGTTACCTGTATAAAAGACACTTGGGAGCCAGAAATCTTTCTGATTGAGAGGGGTCAAATACTTATTTCCCTCATTAAAATGCAAATCCATTTATAACATTTTTGACATGTGTTTTTCTGGATTTTTGTTGTTGTTATTCTGTCTCTCACTGTTCAAATAAACCTACCATTGAAATTATAGACTGATCATTTCTTTGTCAGTGGGCAAACGTACAAAATCAGCAGGGGATCAAATACTTTTTTCCCTCACTGTACTGTATGTTAGGCACATTGTGAGTGCTTGGCTCCAGTATATATTGTATTTGTCCCATAGAGATAAAGCAATTTAGCGGTGTGGTTTTTCCTCTTAAAATAATCAATCCTAGACACTCCAGAGAGACCTTGAATACATACAGCGTGCACTGCAATGCTCTATTGTACTGTAGTTAGAGTAGCCTTCTCTATCTGTTACCTGAGAATACAATGTGTTCATTATGGCAATATCCAGCTAGAGACATCCAAGGCATTATCCATAGCTAGACTCTCTGATTGGGGTAATGCGTTCGCCCACACAACACAATTATGCTCCTAGCTAACTCTGAATAGATTCCTTTACTTTCTAACAGTGTGTCCCTGCAGCAGCTGTCTATCCTTGACGGATGCTGTCTGTTATGTGACATACTTCTGGTATGGTTTGTAAAGACTGACACAGAGGGTGGTGATTTTTGCAGCACAAAGTTATTTCCTTCAATCTAGCCACTGTGTCTGTAGTCTAATTACACGTTTAAATACGATGAATTATGTAATATTGTGGATTAGGCAGTAGGGTGTGTGTGTGCGTGCGAGTACAGTAATACAATATGAATATGTGTATCTGAATAGTCTCCCTCTCTGGCCTGCTCTTTCCTTTCCTCAGAGCTCCCACAACGGGGTATCACGGCAGAGAGTACCCCAGACAGCATGCTGGAGACAGCGGAACAGCTGATGGTGGAGGACCTGTACAACCGGGTGAAGGACATGATCGACGACCGCAGCCCCTATAACACCCCCTGTGTGATGGACATCCAGCGGGCCATGGTACAGGACCGCCTGGAGGCCCCCAACAACCCCGTGGACGAGGTGTGGAACAACATATTCATCGCTGAGAAGTGAGTCACTCACAGTGCTGTGGAAGTCACTGTATGCAATACATATCCCCCCCCACACACACACACACATGCTCTGCCCTTCAACTTACAGTATTATATGCATAGCTCATGGAACATCATGCCAGCTAGATTTAACCCCACCTCACTTTCATCATAGACTACTTCACTGAGTGTCGATAGATTGACATATAGATAGCTGTTTACCTCCTATGGTATAATTAAGCAATAATGCCTGAGGGGGTGTGGTATATGGCCAATTTACCACAGCTAAGGGCTGTTCTTATGCACGACGCAACGCAGAGTGCCTGGATACAGCCGTTAGCCGTGGTATATTGGCCATATACCACAAACCCCCGAGGTGCCTTATTGCTATTATAAACTGGTTACCAAAGTAATTAGAGCAGTAAAAATAAATGTTTTGTCATACCCGTGGTGTAAGGTATGATATACCACGGATGTCAGCCAATCAGCATTCAGGGCTCGAACCACCCAGTTTATAATATTTTGTAAAAGAGGCCTGTGTATTGCAGTCTGTTTTGGGTCAGTGTACATGTCATGGCTACTCCATGTCCTTACGAGCCATTTCATAACCGTGACTATATGACCACAACAACAACAGCGTTGGTTGTTCCTTCCTCTGTTTTGCAGATCTGTGGCTGTCAATAAAGCTCGTCTGAAGCGCATGGGCATCACCCACATCTTGAACGCTGCCCACGGCACCGGGGTCTACACCGGGGAGGCCTTCTACGCTGGCATGAACATCGGCTACATGGGTATCGAGGTAGATGACTTTGCAGAGTCTGACATCTCCCCTCACTTCAGAACCTGCGCTGAGTTCCTGGATGAGGCCCTGTTGACACACAAGGGTGAGTCAGTGTTCCTTTGTGTGTTCTTATCGGTGGATCAAGGTCCAATCCTAAATGGACCCGCCCTAGACCCCATGCCCTATGCATTTGTAGATCTACCAGGATTTGATTGATGAAAGTAATATGGTGAAACTTCCACCAAGCCTATCAGACAGCAAGGGAGAGCTATTACCAGGATATTAAATGCATACGATATGAACGTCTTCTTGTGTGATCTCATGTTTTTCTCCCATTTCCATTGACGTTGAGTCTGGGCTGACCTGGACGTAGTAGAACCAATGTCTGGATTGTTTGCTTTGGTCTTAGCAGGACCCAGTGATGATGAGGCTTGGAATTCCATCTCTAGACCAATCCAGACTGCTTGGAGTTCCATCTAGATTCTAGACTAATCCATAGACTACTCCTAATTACTCACTCATCATAACCAGGGGTGGCTGTCAGTCTTATTTTAGGGAGGTCACTCAGAGCCAATAGACAGGGATAGCCTAGCTATATCTGGTATCTGTTTAGGCGGGTGAATCATCTTCTAAAGCTTTTCTAATTAAACCCCAAATAGATTAGATCCACTGACCTCTTCTGAGTTAATTAAACACACACATAGCTGTTAAGAATCATGTTAAATGTCAGGCAGTAGTGACTAGTAATCATGTCATTGGTTTGGGTCTGCGTGGGTCTCACAGTCCTTTCCGCTACAGGGAGGGAGTAGGCAGCGTATCACATTTCAAACCTGGCACCTTGGGGGTTATCGTCTCATGGGTTATGATGTCAGAGTTTATAACTGGGGGGTTTACAGTGCTTAGGAGAGACACCGTCACAACTGGAAGGGAATACAGCCCTCTGCTGGTGATAGAGTGTCATTGCAGAGCAGACATCATGCTGGCTCATCCCTTATGTTGCAAATGTATCTTTAATTAACTTTATAAAACCCTGAAAAATAGTTATTTCTTATGTCAAGGGAAACCAATGGAAGTGTGTTTTTGTCTTCTCCTGCAGGCAAGGTCCTAGTGTCCTCCATGATGGGCGAGAGCCGCTCCGCTGTGCTGGTGGCCGCCTACCTCATGATTTTCCAACACATGACCATCATGGAGGCACTGACTGCCCTGAGGAAGAAGCGGCCCATCAACCCCAACGAGGGCTTCCTGAAGCAGCTGCGTCAGTTCAACGAGACGCTACTAGAGGAGCGTGACGACGACGACGACACCCTCAGCCAGTGCTCCGTCATCGACGCCCACGCCCGCGCCCACCTGTTCGACAACGAGGAGAGCATGATAGGTGTGAAGGCCCACCCTATCATGATGGAGGAGGAGGAGGACAGCCAAAGCGTGATGAGTAGCGTGGCCTCGTCCGCCGCAGCCGCCGCCCTTAGGGCCAGTGTTTTCAGAGGGCAACAGACGGGGCTGGAACAGGCAGAGACGACGGAGGACCTTGTCCTGCCTGGAAAAGACGGTGGCGACGGTGGGGATGAAGACAGCATGAGCATGATCCGCGAGTGGCAGAGGAGGAACGAGAAGTACCAGAGCGAGGAGTGGTGGGAGCAACAGCTGATGAGCGAGGCTGGGGACGAGGAGTCTCTCCTGGGGGGCATGCGGGGTCCTGGGGCACCAGGGGACGAGGACCTGGAGAGCGTGACCAGCGAGGACGTCCAGGCCATGAAGGAGCGCCTGAAGCGGCGCCCGCGGCGCGCCCCCTCAGACTCAGTGTCCACGGCCAGCTGCAGCAGCTACTCTGACCTGTGGAAGCAGCGTCTGAAGGAGATTGAGGAGCAGGCGGCGGCACGCTACCGCAAGAAGGACGATGACAACGACAGTGAGAGCACGGCGACGGAGGGGACAGAAAAGAAGAAGAAGACAATCGAGGACGACGTGGAGAGCGTGCTCTCGGACACCAGCTCCATGTACAACTTCTGCAAGAGGAACAAGGAGAACCTAACTCCCCTGGAGCGCTGGAGGGTGAAGAGGATCCAGTTTGGCTGGAATAAGAACGATGAAGGGAGGGAGGGGGAGAAAAGAGCCGAGGGTGCAGGGGGCAGTGGGGAGCAGGGAGAGGGCGATGCTGAGGCCCGCACCCTGGCACTGGCGGACGTCAACCTCACAGCCTACCAGACCTGGAAAATGAAGCAGGCGAAGCGGCTTGGAGAGGACAACAAGGCAACAAAAGATGACATTGTGGAGATGAGCCGCGGCGAGGACTCGGCCACAGCCAAGAGGAAACAGAGGCGGGAGGAGCTCCTGGAGCGCTCGCGGAAGACGCTGGAGGAGAGTCAGTCCATGTGTGGCTGGGAGACGGAGAGCTCCATGAGCGGAAGCACCCTTCCGCTCTCTGCCTTCTTCGCCCAGCCCGGCAGCTCGCAAGCTGGAAGCATTGCCAATGATGACAACATGTCCATGTTGAGTGGTAGGTCTTCTGTATCCCAAGCCCACAGCACCAGATCCCAGGCCTCCATGGGCCCAGGAATTCCCCAGGGCATTCCCCAAGTCCCCATGATCCCTGTGCCCACAATGCAGGGACCTGGTGGGGAGCCCATGGTCGACCTGTCCAGCATTCAGAACTGGATCGCCAATGTGGTGTCCGAGACCCTCATCCAGAAGGAGCGTGAGATGAGCCTCCCCCCGTCCCAGGCTGGATCGGTGCTCAGTTTTGGTGGGGCATCCAGCGTGGTGGGGCCAGCAAGACGTGGCCTGGACGATGACAAGGCTTCTATGCTGAGTGGAGCGTCCTATTCGAGCTCGCTGGACCATCACGGTGTCGGTGCTGACAGGGCCAAGTCTGTGCTCTCCGGTAGAAGTACTGCTTCTTCTACCAGTAACCTCTCCAGCGTCTCCAGTCTGGGCTCCCGCAGGAGCAAGATCACCTCCACCAGCGTGCCCCTCTACAGCCTCTTCGCGGACCAGGTCAACCTCCAGAAGCTGGACTCCATGGACAAGCAGATGCAGTCGGAGATGAGGGACAAGATGGCCTCCTACGGGGTGAAGAAGATCGCCGAAGATAATAAGCGCAGCACACTCTACAAGAAGAAGAAGCCCAAGGACGAGGGTGAAGAGGAGGAAGAGAAGGAGGATGACTATTTAACAGGAAAGACGTCTTTCCCACCTGCCACAGCGAAAAAGAAAGCACCTACGCGAAGCTATGGCCTCTCGGGCTGCCTAAATCTTTCCACCGCTCTGGAGAAAGAAAAGAACACCAGCGTTGACGAATGGCTAACCAACGTCATGCCTCCTTCGAGGAAACCAGCGTCCTATAGTGCAGAAGACGAGGCTGATCCAGGGCCATCTGCCTCTGAGTATAACTTCGGAGGCCGGAGGGACTCGTTTGCGGAGGCAGAAGAGGAGGAGTATGAAGTCGCATCCAGATATCGCTCCAGATTCCAGGCAGACACAGAGTCACGTGTACTTGGCGAATTCTCTTCCAACGGCATGGATTCCAGCAGCTACAGGGCTAGAAGATCCTACGCAACCACTGAGGAAGAGGAGGAAGAAGAGGAGAGTTATACATCAAAGAGGAAGTTCACTCATCATTCACAATATGAGAGTGGAGGGGAAACAGAGGGGAGGATAGGAAGGAAGGAGGAAAAGGAGGAGGAAGAAGATGTCGACAGTTTCCTCAGCCAGCTTAGGCAGAGGTCTCGGGCTCGGGCTGAGGCAGAAATGCAGGATGATGATGTCGTAGCCGCTTGGAGGGCACAACAACAATCAAAGTCAAATGGTTACAAAAGCAGTGACTCTTAACCAATCAAAGACAGTCTCACACTTACAGTATGAAAGAAACTCAATCCAATATTAAATATGGACAAATCAATGTTTCTTCAGATAATAAGATAAAATTGCACACTTGCTACACATGCTGCCGCTAGTAAATGTGGATTTCTTAGAACATCGCTTGTGATCTTTTTATTCTCAGAAGTGGGGAGGCATGAATAATTCTATAGGTAGTTGTTCTAGATCATTCTGAAATGTAAATACTAATATAAATCAAATATCTAAGCTTTAGAATAATAGAAAAGGGAAAATGTGCACTTCGCTTTCTAAACTCAAACGAGTTTATTTCTCATAGTCAATTTTATAATCAAATGCAGACAAAATATTCATATTCAAAATATTTAAAATTGCCTCACTGCATTGCTTGTGCATTTCAAGTACAGTAACACACACAATGCTTGCTGTTTGATGAATTGATTGTAAAATGCAACAACTAACCTACAAAACAATATAAACTAGATTATGAGTTACATGTTCAGGACATAAAATATTTACACGGTACAATTTCTGGAGCACAAACGCAACCCCATTTCAAAGCATTTATAACTGCAATAAATGTTAAAGCAATGATCTGGTTGTTTTTATTTTGTCAATCTCATTCCTCATGCCTGAGGACACTGACCTGGATACTAGTAGATCACATCTTCATGGGAAACATGAGACAGAGTAGAAGAACACAGAATAGAAGGAATTTGGATCATCATGAACCAAATCGCAGAGCACTTTACATTGTAACGGGAAACTCAACATATTCATCACAAAGAACTGGGTGCTTTTAATCACAATATTTTACCCAATGCATACACTCTGCTTGTTATATTATGGGTAGAAGAGTACAGCAAGAGTCAAGACACACATTTGACAAGGCACTCAATATCCTATTGAGCGTCCTTCTAAGCCCGACAAGTGTGGGCATGTACTGTATGCAGTCGCACGCGCCACAAGTTGAAACCAGAAGACACACGCGTGCAAATAACATAGTCAATGCTACTGTTCCACTTTGCAAAGAAAAACATGTTATTACTACTCTCTGCCATGGTTTATTTGTAATGGTGTTATTTTCTCCGATCTGATGATGCCAGGTGAGTGTTAGGCTAGTGACTAGATGGACATGCTAGACTTGCAAAAGTAAAAATGTATATGCAGAACTGAGCTAGAACAAACTTAATTTTAGGATTATGTTAGGGGTGGTGGTTGGTCAGGTATAATAGTTTAAAATCGTGTTTGAGTCTTTTGAAGCGCTGTGGGCCTACTTCCGTTCGGTCTAGCATGGTCAGATAGTGACGACCCGGGTGGGAGGGCTTCTATCGTCGACTGAATGCATTTATTTTAAATATTCAATATGGCTGACGGCGAAGTAATGAGCCAACATGAAAGTTCAGGACCAGGTAATCATTACTACATTTTACATATTCATTTACAGATGATCTTTTACTATGCCTGTCTTCGTGACAAATAAACGAAAAGACCAGCACCATATAGTTGCTGTAGTTTACAATCTTACCCGGCGCGTGTAAGAGGAAAAAAACTAGCCAGGATTGTTGTCGTTCGATGAGAAGACATTCCCTCCTTTGTGTGGCGCGCGTTCCATATTCATAGCCAAAAGTCACAGCGATTTAGCATATTTTATCTGTAATCGGCAACGTTGTTTTGTTGTTTGCGCTAGCTATTTTCACTTGTTTTTCATTTGTAATGGAACATAGCTACAGAAAAAAGGCAATAGTTAGCTAGCTTCGCTTGCATGGGCACTAGCTAGCATATAGCTAGTTTTACTTCGCTAACTACATTTTGCATATTCATTTATCTCAGAGGTATGCTTCAAATATATATTTTTTAATCTAGTGAGGACTTGATACAACAGTTGCATTAATTCCGTAAATCTATTATTTACAATGCAGTTGGGAAGAGGGGGTTTCCGCTAGGAGGTGATTACTTATTTTCATTACTAGCTAGCTACAGTAACTTGATTGTAGCAATGAACACAGTCAATATTTTGGGTACTGTATTAACCAGCTCGCGCCTGCGCGCGAACGATGAATGATTAAAACCCATGGAAACATTGACATCTTTTATAGCATAGTTCTCCTAACTTCTCATCAATATTTGAAGTAAAACGAAAACTTTTTTGATTAAATGTAAAACAGCTGGTAGTGGAGTTTACCACTGCACGTTTGCAACTCTGTGGTCACAGGCAAGGCAAGTACCTGTACCAAGTTCCAGACCCCTTGGCCTGGATAGGTCACAGACTAGCTATCGGGTTGAATACTTTTTGGCCAAACAATGCTTCTGTTCACAACTGGTTTGTTCTGTTTGCTAGTGAAAGCAGACTGAAATTGAAATGGTCCAAGCTTGTCTTCATTTGTGTCTTCCCCTCTAGGCCTACAGCCTGAGCTACTGGCTAGCCAGTGGAATAATTTGGATGATTGTATCGGGTTGTCCTAGTACTAGCTCAGCCTTTATTTTCTGAAGAGGAAATGTGACACCGTTGAGTAACAGACCTCCTCATTAGCCACCCCACGGTGCACTAGTACTAGAGGTTGGTGTGAGAGCAAAGTGTTGTTGCTCAAAGCTGCTTCTGTGGATCTCATGTAGACTACTCATCATATAGGCTACCTATCAGTTGAAGTCTCTTCTAAAACAATCAAATTTTTTACTTAGCCTATTCCTTTCCCATTTCTGCTTTTACCACTGTCTAGTCCTGTAATTGTCTACCTGAAGGTAAACGACTTCAGATACAATGTTACAGCGTGTCAAAGGCGTGAGTGTCAGGGCCTCCAATGGTCAGGAGGAATATTATGCAGTGTTTTTCAGCTCCCATTTGACAGAATATTATCAATGTTTTGCATATTTTGGATGTCTATTATTTGAATATGCCGAATTTTCTCTGCCGCCTCCTCAGTCTCCTGGCTCTCTCTTTCCCTTCTCTCTCTCCTCCCGCTCACTCTCTCTCCCGCACACTCTCTCCCTTATCTACTTTGCATTATGCATTTGGGCTTTCAATAACATGAAAGCATAATTCATTGCTAATCTGAAATTCTATTAATTGAATATTTTGCATAATGCTTTGTGTGCCAATTAGGTTTATGGAACTCTAGCATTAGCAAAATACAAGGCTCGTATCCACGACTTTCTGCTGAAGCTCAAACGTTTTCAATGTAGGCATACAGCCATCAGTTTCATATGCAAATTCAATGTCATATATGCTTTGTTTTGGAGATTTACCATTGAAGAGAAGGCCATGATAATGGTTTGAGTAGGCCTACACTCACGCCTTCATGTCTTGGATTTGGAAGCAAAGTTTACTATCAGTTTGTTATCAAATGGCAAAGTGGGGCGTACAGCTTGGAAGTAATTTATCCCCCTCTCCCTCAAATTATAAGAGTTGCATTTGGCTGATAATTGGTGTGTGTGGGTATGTGTGCGTGTACATCTGTGTGTGTGGGAGAGGGAGAGAGTGCGCACGAGAGTGAACTTGTTTGGCACATGCCACGCACTCCTTAAAAGCTATCCAATTAATATGCAAATTAGCTGATAAATATTTATAGAGATTTCTTTTGAATTATGCAGAAAGCGTTCGGAGCTCTGTGTGAAATGAATTGCTCGCAGCAACTTCAAAGCGGGCGCCTCGGCTTAATGAGAAACAGGGGGCTGAATTTGCATATGGCTCTAATCAGCTGAATACTGATTACGCTGCTTCGTTACGGGCTACGCTGACAGCTGCACTCTTTGTTTCTGTTCCATTCCACAGGGAGGGAGGAACTGTTTGCCACACTCTTGTTGATTGTGGAAGTGAGCGAGGTGGTGTGCCGAGCAGCTAGTTGTTACTGTGAGCGAGAGGCGGTGTGCCGAGCAGCGAGTTGTTACTGTGAGAGAGGCGGTGTGCCGAATAGCTAGCTGTTACAGTGAGTGAGAGAGAACACTAGACGGATCTCCTCCAGTTGTGTTCTGTTTATCACACCTGGCTGTGCCAGTCTTGTCTGGGTTCTAATTGCTCCTGGTCAGTGGGCCCAACTGAGCGGGGTCAGTGCCAGCGTTGCTGGCCTGGATGGCATGCCGGTGAAGCCACAGACTGTGGACTCTGCAATAGCCGGTGAGCAGAGCAGTGTGAGAGATCTGTTCCATTATCCACACTAACATACCACTTGAATGAAGCAATGTTTTGGGTTTGGAAACAGTGCTATTCAACTGGTATGCTAGTAGTATGGGTATTAGACCACGTGTCGTGACAATAGACTATTCCAGAACACCTGTGATGGTTTGTGGAATTTGACACTTGTTTATTCTTTGAATTTGGCATTTTCTTTTTTTCTTTTGTGTTTTGTGAAGGCATAGATTGAACTAGCTGTCCAAAATGCTGTTTGATCTACCACCCTATAGAAGTGGGATTTTCCGAGCCGTCTGGTAAGCTAAGACTCTATTTTTCCTCTCTCTCTGTTTCAGACTCAGTAATCAACCTGTCAGCATCCAGTAAAAGCACTATGGAGAACGGGGACATAGTCAAAGGTGAGTTCCTACAACCTTTTTTTGATTACAGCTAGTGCCTTTAGTATGTAATGGAATACGTGTTTCTTGAAATGAGCTTGGCCCTCTTTATATATTATAGCCTGTTTCATTTCCATCACAGAAAATTATTCCTGAACTGACTTGAGATTCGATGGTGTTGTCCTCGGTGCTGTGCTGTGGTAACAGAGTAGTAACAACCTTGAGGCTTTGAGGCTGTATATTTGGTCCAATGTAAAGATGTATGTTGGAGGATTTTGACTGTATTGTTCTGACTGACCGCCCATCTCTCTAGGCGTGCTGACCAATGGCCGGGACTCTCAAAAGCAGACGGTCATGTCCCTCACCAACGCACAGTCACAGGCTCTACTGCAACAGGTAACACACACACTCCCACGCATTGCTCGTATTTTTTATTTATTTAACAAAAGCCAGAAATGCTCATTTGCATAGTTTTTGTCTCTAATACTCTACAAGCCAACAGTCAGTTAGCTCAGTAGCCAACATGGTGCTTTCACAGTCGTTCTGAGAAATGTTGCGTTCTGACGTTCTGACCGGCCAAATGAATCCTAACACCAAGGCAAGACGGATAAGACCCCGTCCCCTTGGCTACTCAAGGGGTCCATTCATTGCATTCATTGCGTCCAGCGTTGCCATGGCGATGCCTTTAGCCCGTTACCCTGGCACCAGCTCGGAACTAGCCGTTAAAAAGGAAGTACAGCTGCCTGGCATGCCTCCTCTCCCTGAAACAAAAAACCAGTGCGCTGCATGCTAATTAGCCCACTCCAACTGTCGCTTAGAAACAGGTGGGGGAGAATATGCAAATGTCTGCCAATTTACATGCGCCTCATAACCAGTCTTTGATTATCATACTCCCACCTCCTCTCTCGCTTGCTCACCCTCTCTCTCTCTCTCGCTCTGCAGTCATATCCCCATAGGTTGCACTGGCTTTTTACAATTTAAAAGTAGTCGGGTTTAAGCCACAGATTAAATCTCTGATACACACCTACACACCCCCTTTTATCTGTTTTACTCACTCTCTCCCTCAATCTCTTTTCTCTCTCTCTCTCCCTCCCTCCCTCCCTCAATCTCTTCTCTCTCTCTCTCCCTCCCTCAATCTCTTCTCTCTCTCTCTCTCTCTCCCTCCCTCCCTCAATCTCTTCTCTCTCTCTCTCCCTCCCTCAATCTCTTCTCTCCTCTCTCTGTCTGTCTGTGTAGTTGACCCTGTCTCCAGCACAGCAGCAGCTGTTTCTCCAGCAGGCTCAGGCCCAGCTCCTTGCAGCAGCCGTTCAGCAGCACTCTGCCAGCCAGGCCCAGAACAGCAGCACCACGGGGGCCGCCATCTCTGCCTCCGCAGCCACCCCCATCACCACCCAACTCCCACTCTCCCAGCCCATACACATCACTCCTGTAAGAGATCTACTGTAGTGTCACACACTGGCTCATACTTGTCACACACTGGCTCATACTTGTCACACACTGGCTCATACTTGTCACACACTGGCTCATACTTGTCACACACTGGCTCATACTTGTCACACACTGGCTCATACTTGTCTAACACTGACTCATACTTGTCTAACACTGACTCATACTTGTCACACACTGGCTCATACTTGTCACACACTGGCTCATACTTGTCACACACTGGCTCATACTTGTCTAACACGGACTCATACTTGTCTAACACGGACTCATACTTGTCTAACACTGGCTCCTCTCTCTCAGCTCCAGCAGCAGGGCCTGCAGCAGTTTGTGTTGGTCCAGCCAGGTCATTCCATGGCCACCCAGCTACAGCCACAGTTCTTCATCTCCCAGACTGCACAGGGACAGCCCAGTATGTTTCAGTATCATAGTAAGCTATACACCAGCACTGAAGTAGTTTCACGTTTCAGGACCTTTCACTAAACTGTCTCTCATTCGACAGATCTCCTGCAAGCCCAACATGTTCTCACTCAACTACCTCAGAGCCAAGCCAACCTCCTACAGACTCCAACCATCACAATCGCCCCACAGGTCAGGGGAAGCACACACACCTTTTAGGGGCTGTGGGTTGTTTCAGGACAGGAACACAGACCATGCACGTCTCTCGTCTCTTCATCCCTCTGTCTTGCTCTCCTATCACACAGCCGGCCACGCCCACGCGGACCACCCCCGGCCAGACTCCGCCCCCTAAGGGTCTGGGCACGCCCACTCTGGAGGACGCCAATGATCTGGAGGAGCTGGAGATTTTCTCCAAGGCCTTCAAACAGAGGAGGATCAGACTAGGCTTCACACAGGTATGGCCAAGGGACTCAGGACTGGCTTCCACTGGAATATACTCAGAATGGATAGGATTTTATTTTTTGTGTGTGTGATCAATTATTTTATCCAAAACGTAGGATATTTTCCCCTCAGTATTTTACGATAGACAATTACATACAAACAAGATATGAAAGAGTTCCATGGATTGCATTTATATTGTTCTTCTGCTTTTTTTCTAAATACTCAAAGTGCTTCAAACTACATTTTAAGGGCTTCAAACTACATTTTAAGGAAGGGAACTCGCCCTATATACTACCAACCTGGTTGATGTCACATTCTTACTTTGCCTGCGTCCTCTACCCCTCTCTTCTGCCTCCAGGGTGACGTGGGGCTGGCCATGGGGAAGCTGTATGGTAATGACTTCAGCCAGACCACCATCTCCCGCTTTGAAGCACTCAACCTGAGCTTCAAGAATATGTGCAAGCTCAAACCGCTACTGGAGAAGTGGCTCAATGATGCAGGTTGGTCCTCATAAGGGAGGTGTGCGGGAGTATGTGTGTGAGAGTCTGTGTTGAATTTTTTTGTTGTTGCCGTCATTATGTAAATCTTTATATTTGGATAGTGTATCAGAGTTTTTCGGACTCTGTGTTTGCTGACCCGCTCTCCTTGTCCCCCTGGCTGCAGAGAATGTGAGCTCAGAGTCCAGCCCGAGCCTCAGTCCCCTGGGCTCTGGCCACGGCTCACCCAGCCTAGCTTCTGACCTCATCAACCGGCGCCGCAAGAAGAGGACCAGCATCGACACCAACATCCGCGTGGCCCTGGAGAAGAGCTTCCTCCAGGTAAGACCTGGTTCTAACAAAGAAGATTGTACGTGTTCAGAAGAGATTTAGGTGACTTTTAGAATAGCTTGACGCAAATGAGGGATATTTGACATTACGCCGTGCATTTAGAAGTAGTCGGGGTGTCTACAGACAACTGCCAGCTCTAGGTGTCTACTTTCCCTTCCTGATGTGGAGTCTGGTGCTCTTTGTCCCCTTACAGCAAAACCAGAAGCCGTCGTCAGACGAGATCTCCCTGATAGCAGACCAGCTGAACATGGAGAAGGAGGTGGTCCGGGTGTGGTTCTGTAACCGCCGGCAGAAGGAGAAGCGGATCAACCCTCCCAGCAGCTCAGCTTTCCACAAGTCCATCTTCTCGTCCCCCACTACTGCCAGCCTGGTGAACACTGTACCCCAGACCACTGTGACCGTCACCCCCTCTCTGCCTGTCACCAGCTTCAGCCTCACAGGTACGTGTGTATTTTGGTAGTCTTGGATGTACTTGTCTGATCTTTGCCGTTAATCTCTTCTGTGATGGCAAAGCCCAGTGGCAAGTGTGCCCTCTGTTCATCTCTATGGGTCCATATACATGGAGGCTATAACCAGAACTGGCAGCTCGAGAGTGATTTTGAATGAAAATAGTAAATCTGTGCAGATGTTTGGCTTACATTATATCTGGCTAATGAAGCTGCCCATATACTGTATAGCGCAGCATTTGGAGACTAGCACAGGAAAGCAGCGCCATGGATGAAAGGAAGCTGAGTTAGTAAGGAGCCTATCTTCGGTACAGCGCGCTGCTCGC
Organism: Coregonus clupeaformis; assembly: GCF_020615455.1. Lineage (NCBI taxonomy): Eukaryota > Metazoa > Chordata > Actinopteri > Salmoniformes > Salmonidae > Coregonus > Coregonus clupeaformis. Next base: position 46,869,607 of record NC_059222.1, on the reverse strand, counting down.
CTCGCTCTCTGACAGTCAAACTGTGAGGTTTTGAGATATTTTTCCTGAAAGTAACGCAAAGTAATATAATTAAGCAATAAGGCCCGAGAGGGTGTGGTATATGCCCAATATACCACGGATAAGGGCAGTTCTTATGCATGATGCAACACAGAGTGCCTGGATACAGCCCTTAGCCGTGGTATATTGGATATATACCACAAACCCCAGAGGTGACTTATTGCTATTATAAACTGGTTACCAACTTAATTAGAGCAGTAAAAATACATGTTTTGTCATACCCATGGTATACATCTATTTTTTTTTTTTTGTTGGTCTGATATACCATGGCTTTCAGCCAATCAGCATTCAGGGCTCGAACCACCCAGTTTCTAACAAGTAATATAACATGTTAATGTCCATCCATTACTTTTGTTAAATGTAATGAGTAATACAACTTTTTCAAGTAACTAATCCCAACACTGCTAGGTAGTAGCAGTTCGACATTAGTTGATCCAGACTAAGATCATGGGAATTACCAGGGACCTCACGATACGATATTATCACCATACTTAGGTGCCGATAGGATATGTTATGCGATTCTCACGATTCTATATGTATTGCGATTTGATACTGTGATTATATTGCGATTCGATGTTCCAAACATATTGCTCACCACATGTCTGCTGCAGAGGGATGAGAGAGCCGTGAGAAAACAAGTTTTGATCAATCGGTGAAATCAAACCTATTTAGAAAGAAGATGGAGAACAAGCTATGAAGTACAAATACTGGAGTTTTAGTGCTGGTACAGCAAACTAGCGCAAAAATAATATTGTGATATTGTCAAAACAATACGATATGTTGTCAAATTATATCCCGACTGTAACTGTATTTTTGTTTTCCTCATCACTAAAGGTGATGCAGATTTGTCTTTTGTCCTGTAGTTATTTAATTGATGTTGATAGTATATTATTATATGGTGTAATGTTGACCATCCTGTGTTCTAGGCACGACCCTGGCATCAGCCACCAGCAACACAGCATCCGTCATCTCCAGCACCCATACAGTCCCCTCTATGTCCCTCACACCCTCCTCCTCCGTGACAACCATGTCACAGCCAGCCGTTACCATGACGCAGGCGGGGCAGATGCTCTACAGCAACGGAGGGGGTCTGGCAGCAATGGCGGCTGCAGCGGCGGGAATCAGCCCGAGTCTCATGCCCTCATCGCAGTTCAACACAGGGTGAGGCTCACACAGACACAAAGTGCTGTTTCCACTCAGTATCTATGTGAAAAATATGTATTGTGTGTCCATTATCACGTAGCTGACTCATTACTCCTCCAGGGGGGCTTTACTGAACCTAACCACTGGAGGTTTTGGAGGAGCACTAGCCACCATCCAAGGTGTGTTGAGTGGCAAGTACACCCCGCTACTATACCCCTTTATATACATACTTAAATGTGTTCCTTTCTTGCTTGTTTAAAGTCATTAGAGCTTTGAATAGGGTTGTTTTGGTTACAAGAAGTGAAGTGGTCCTCTGTAGCTCAATTGGTAGAGCATTGCGCTTGTAACGCCAGGGTAGTGGGTTCGATCCCCGGGACCACCCATACGTAAAAATGTATGCACGCATGACTGTAAGTCGCTTTGGATAAAAGCGTCTGCTAAATGGCATATATTATATATTATTATAAGTGGAAACCTTGCTTTCTCTTGTCTTATCGGGGAGAAATTATCCCCAGTCACTATGATAGTCTAACCTTCCCTCCTCCTTCCTCTCACAGCTCTGGCCTCCAGCGGGTCCTTCCCCATCACCACCCTGGACGGGAACGGGAACCTGCTATTCGCTAACACCAGCACGTCCGGCTCCGCCCCCAGCATGGTGAACACGCCCCTCTTCCTGAACCCCCAGAGCATGTCCTTATTGGCTAGTAACCCTGTCAGCTTCATCCCCGCTAGTGCCCTCAACCTGCAACTCACCGCCGGCACCAACACCATCACCACGGCAACCACACCAGTCAACACCATCGTCAGAGCCTCTAAGGCCCAATGAATTAACTTGCGGTCGCGTCCATCCCCATTTCTTCATTGGTCGTTATTTAATCTTTGTTCATTTTGCTACCACCAAAAAGTTGTTGGAAAAATATTCTTAAGATGTTTTCCTCCCTATCTCTGCCACAAGGGGTCCTATCGGTCCTTTCAAAGATTGATTGAGGTTTGGGAATAGCATCTATTATTATTTTTTCCCTCAGAACTGCTTCTAAAACCAAAAATGTGCTTTTTGTTTTTATTTTACTGAGTATTGAATGAAATTGACACTGTTTAACTTTCTAGAGAGATTTCATGATCTGTGTGTTAGGTTCTCTGATTTTTAGTTTTATTTGAGGGTGTGTTGTACAGGCCTTGACCGTTGACATCAGATTTATAACTAAAGATTACATTTCTCTCTTGCTTGTTTTTCATGTTATCTAAAAAGGTTAGTTGTGTGCTCTCTGATATTTGCCGTTTGTACATTTTCTGGTAATTTTTCAAAACTTTTATTAAAAGTTTTGTTGCTTTAACATGGTTTTCAACATAGTTCCAACTCTTTAAAAGGAATCACTAGACAGTGAGAGAGCCTGGAAGCAGGCTTGCTATGGAAGAGCATTACGGCAGTCTCTGGGAAGAGTTAAAAACAAACAGCGGACTTCAAGAGGACTTGGAATATCCTTTATCCAACCAAAAAACGTAGTGTACTAGTGGAACGTAGCATAGGGATTTATCTAAAGGACCTCTCCAGAGCGGGAGAGATTAATGCAATATTTTGAAGGGGACTTTCCAAAGACTAACACAGATGTTTCTCTCTGATATTCTCCTCCCTTATGCCGAGGTCTATAGAAGACTGAGGCAGGATACCAAAAAGAGCGGATGGAGAAGGTAGGGTGAGGTGTCAGTAGTATAGTGGGGTTGCATGGCCCATACTGGATCTCTGCCTTGGATTACATAGCATGATGAGGTCAATAAGATATTTACAAGAGTAATGATCTTGATGTAGTACTCAGGACAGCCATTTCCCAGTGAGTCACTGCATGTACAAGTTAAAGTGGAGATTGTCCAGGTCTGGCCTTCTGAGCTTATTCCTTCTCTCGTAAAACCAAATATGCTGCCACTAAAGCCCTGGGTACTGCAATCAGTACTGACTCAACATAATGTATTGAAATACCTCAGCAGCAAGAAAAAAAGACATACAGTCGAGCAAAACTGAAACCATAAACTCCAAGAATGTAGAAATGTTTACCTGTTTTTTTTTTTTAGCTTTGCTGTACGTTTGAAACGGAGGCTGCAACAGAGAATCACATCTTGATACACATGAGCTGACTCCACATGCACAGTAACTGCAGTGTCCAGTACTACTACTATTATGTAATATAGTCATGGAAATGGTAGTTGGTTCTTGTCTGATCCTACATACCAAAGCATTAGATCTTTCATTTTGTAGCTGGTTTGATGGGTAGATCTTCTTGATGGTGTTTGTTATGGTGGTTTCCTGCAAAGCCTTATGGGAAACGTAGTTGTATCTGCTTACTTGAGTCTTTTTGTTGTGGGTTTTCTCTGCTATTTTGACATTTTTAAAATATGTATCTGAGGGACATATGGGAGGATTTTTACTTTACTTCTAGCGCTCTATATTCACACAAGTAATATATACATGAAATATTCCTGTTTTTATATCTGAACTAGTAGGGTCCTGTAATTGAATGTAGTGCATTATCTAACATCCTCTCTAGGATAGAAATGTTTTAGTGTGACTCTGGACCAAAGTAAACCAGAGGGTGTGGACGGATGTTTCTGTCCTTTTGTCTGTTGATTTGCAGTTTATTTGATTTAACAATTTAAAATGCATGAAAAATGTCAGACCTGTTGAGGATATAAACACAAAGTCTAAATCCTTGTTTCCATTGTGGTCCTCTTGTAACTAAGGAAACGTACTCTGAAGCTGTCTTGCATTTTGTTTTTGACTTTTTTGTATGAGCTTTTCTCTCTCAAATGTTTTCAATCCAGAAGTTGTTTTCACAATTTGTACCGTTCCATTTGTTTTATGCCATTGTATGTTTACATCACAAGGGAGAAAATATTATTTTTATTTTTATGGATCGTATATATGGTATCTGCAGACTACTACTTGTATGTTAATGCAGGTTATAAAACAACCTGTTTGTAAGGCTTTGCTGACATCCTAACTGATGGTTCCAGTCTTGGGGATGGACAGGCTGGCTAGTGCTGTGTTCAGCTGTGACTGTTGGCATATTCAACACCAGGAGGCAGCATCTCTCAAAAGAAACCAAAAACTAAAGTCATAACGCTCTACCACACACATTTAGATCAGCGGTGCTGCTATCCTTTGTAGTCCCTTTACCTGAATGTTGTGCAGGTAGTCATCACATCTCTTACACGTTGTGTTAGTTTTGTTTGTACACCAAGAAATGCAGGGGTCGGCAACATACAGCCCGAGGAAGGTTTGAGGAAAAAACACTCCAGGGCACTTTTGAACGTCTAAAACTAGAAAATATGTAAATAATTATAATGGACCTATAAGTTTAAAAATAACTGCAATTTTTCTGGACCACAAATTGCATTTGACGAACAAATAGGACCCCAAAAATATGTGCGGCCTTCCACTGGATTTTGGAATCCCTATGTGGCTCTCGAGCCGAAATTATTACCCACCGCTGAACATTTGTTTGTTTCTACATCAAGTAGATGGTATATATATGTTCCTCCAGCTGTATTCCAAAGCAGAATCCTGTTAAATGTTCTACACAAATACCAAAGAATATTCTGGCCGGGATTCAATCCGATCTCGGGTTATAAACATTGCGGTTTTTAAAGGCAATTTCTGATTGAGCCGGCATATGCAGCATTTACCGTGAATGGCAGGAAACATTGCCTTTAAAAGCCGCCATAGATATATATCCCGGGACCGGATTGAATCCCGGCCTCTGTGACGGTCTTTCCCACTCTCTTAACGCTCGTCTTTCTACTCTCGTCCCTACAGCGTATTTATACTGTAGTAGACCGATACAGAACTAAGCACTGGCATCCAAAGCGTAATGTATATTTTGGTACATTTCAGGGAAGATATCATCGAGCAGAAAATGTGTTGTTGAAAAGCGCTTATTTGTTTGAGGTGTTGGTTTTTTCTCATTCAGTATGGATGTCAATGCAGAACTATCTTACTGTTGGTAGATGGTCAAATGTAAGGTATTTTTGTACGTTTTAGGATCCAGTGCCTCAATTCACTGCCTGTGTATCGTGATTTAATACTTTTTAAAGAAAAAAAAAAACGACAAAACATGTAGGCCTACATATCGCTGAATATATCCTGTAATGCATATATTTTATGACACCCACACAAGGTTGGGTAGGTTACTTTCTAAATGTAAACTGTTACTAGTTATCTGTGAAATTCTAAACAGTTAAGTCATTTTTAGATTACCCAAACTAACGTAATCTGATTAATTTAATTTACTTTTGGTTACTGTTCTGTACACGTTCCAAATCTGGTCCCTACTTCCTCCAGTCCCGTTTAGTGAGGTTGGAGTTGTCACGGTAACACCAGGTGGTGGACCCATGGCTGTGGCAATGAAAGGTATGATGTCGCTACTTGACAGACTACATAGATGCTGAACACACCCACTCAACAGTATACTAGCTTACTACTGCTATATCAACTACTATCACTCCACACTGTTGTTACAGGAACAAGAACTATGTAGGGAGACCATAGTGGTTTAACTATGTCCTATCTTGTCGACCTGTTTGTCTGCTGTATTGGGGGGGGATTACGTTTTTTTACTTACAAATGTATATGAAAAATCTCTTACTGTAACTTTGTTAGAAACATAATAAAAATGTGTAACATTGTTGCCATTGTGTCTCTCCTTTGCAGAATAATACTATCAGTGGTAAGGGATAAACCTGATATAAATCACACTCATCTTTCTAATAAGATGGCTTTATTATAGAATGGGGTACAAGGTCAAAGGTTACAGACTGGGGGTGTATGGGGAGTAGCGGAGACTAGCGCTACAGTCATCATAAAATAGTGATAAAATAGAATCAAGTTTATATATTAAGACAGTTATGAAATGGTTACTGGTGCAAAAGTGTCCAGGTTTTCCAACAAAAAGCCTCACAAAGACAAAAAAGGGAGAACACAACAACTGCAAACATACTTTTTACACAACAAGGACTGTTCTAGATATCAGTGATTAGTAGATGTTGGTGGGTGAATAACTAATTATTGACCTGTTCAAAATGGTATGAGGGGAGGGATATGTAACAATGCTGTAACAGTATACTCATTGCCGATAGAAAGTGGTAGGTAAACAGGAGTGACTGATGGACGAGGCGTGATCCTCCATGATGTTTCTGTTAGCGAGGAGGAGGGAGAGGCTGCATCTGGAGCGAGTCATAGGTATCCTTGGTGGCGGTACTCAAACCCTGATAGATGGGGGGGAAGGGAAGGGAGGACACAGTCAACTAGGATTGATCCCAAATCTCTCACTAAACCCTTGCCTCATCCACTTTGTTCCAAACCTCTCACTGCACACTTCCCTCTCATCTACTTCCCTACCACTGTCCCCTCAAACAGAGAGAAAATAATAGTGAAACAAGAGCTGTTATGTTTGTGTATTTAGGCCTTGTTAATTGGTTGATTGAGTGGAGGGGCGTGGTCAAGAGGGAACATGCAAGGAAGCATTTCGTTGGACTGTGTGAACCATGTGTATCCTGTGCATACGACAAATAAACTTAAACTACACACCTGGTACACCTGTTCGTTCTTGTTTCTGCGGCGCTGCTTGTCCTTCACAGCGATCTCCCTGTACGTGTCGTCTGTTGGTTTTTTAAGGGACTGCGGAGGGAAAAACTGTTATAAGAAAAATATCCATATCTATTATAATATATAAACTAACATGAAATTATACAGTGCATTCGGAGGGTATTCAGAGCCCTTTCCTTTTCCCCATTTTGTTATGTTACAGCCTTATTCTAAAATTGATTAAATTCATTTTTGCCCTCATCAATCTACACACAACACCCCATCATGACAAAGCGAAAACAGAAATACCTTATTTACATAAGTATTCAGACCTTTTCCTATGAGAATGGAAATTGAGCGCAGGTGCATCCTGTTTCCATTGATCATCCTTGAGATGTTTCTACAACTTGATTGGAGTCCACCTGTGGTAAATTCAATTGACTGGGCATGATTTGGAAAGGCGCACACTTGTCTATATAAGGTCCCACAGTTGACAGTGCATGTCAGAGCAAAAACCAAGCCATGAGGTCGAAGGAATTGTCCGTCGAGCTCCGAGACAGATTGTGTCGAGGCACAGATCTGGGAAAGGGTACCAAAAAATGTCTGCAGCATTGAAGGTCCCCAAGAACACAGTGGCCTCCATCATTCTTAAATGGAAAAAGTTTGGAACCACCAAGACTCTTCCTAGAGCTGGCCGCCCCGGCAAAACTGAGCAATCGGGGGAGAAGGGCCTTGGTCAAGGAGGTGACCAAGAACGCGATGGTCACTCTGACAGAGCTCCAGAGTTCCTCTGTGGAGATGGGAGAACCTTCCAGAAGGACAACCATCTCTGCAGCACTCCACCAATCAGGCCTTTATGGTAGAGTGGCCAGACGGAAGCCACTCCTCAGTAAAAGGCACATGACTCTGATCATGAGAAACAAGATTCTCTGGTCTGATGAAACCAAGATTGAACTCTTTGGCTTGAATGCCAAGCATCACGTCTGGAGGAAACCTGGCACCATCCCTACGGTGAAGCATGGGGGTGGCAGCATTATGCTATGGGGATGTTTTTCAGCTGCAGGGACTGGGAGACTAGTCAGGAACGAGGGAAAGATGAACGGAGCAAAGTTCAGAGAGATCCTTGATGAAAACCTGCTCCAGAGCGCTCAGGACCTCAGACTGGGGTGAAGGTTCACCTTCCAACAGGACAATGACCCTAAGCACACAGCCAAGATAACGCAGGAGTGGCTTCGGGACAAGTCTCTGAATGTCCTTGAGTGGCCCAGCCAGAGCCCGGACTTGAACATCTCTGGAGAGACCTGAAAATAGCTGTGCAGAGACGCTCCCCATCCAACCTGACAGAGCTTGAGAGGATCTGCAGAGAAGAATGGGAGAAACTCACCAAATACAGGTGTGCCAAGCTAGTAGCATCATACCCAAGAAGACACAAGGCTATAATCGCTGCCGAAGGTGCTTCAACAAAGTACTGAGTAAAGGGTCTGAATACTTATGTAAATGTAATATTTCCGTTTTATTTTAATTTTATAAATTTGCTAAAATTTCTAAAAACCTGTTTTTGCTTTGTCATTATGGGGTATTGTGTGTAGATTAATGAGGGAGAAAAAACAATTTAATCCATTTTAGAATAAGGCTGTAATATAACAAAATGTGGAAAAAGTCAAGGGGTCTGAATACTTTCCGAATGCACTGCATGTTGGGTAACGCACTTACCGTGTAAGTGTCGTCATTATTCATGCGTTTCTGTGAATAACATAACAACGTACACAGAATCAGACTTTTGGTGCATGATTACAGTAATGCTAATCTTATTCTGCTATTCACAAGATATTGATCCATACACACACACTTTATACACACACTTACATCGCGTGTCATTCCACTCTCTGGATCTCTTCTGTTTATTCGTCCATAACCGTCCCCACCCGTAGGTTTCAGATCCTAGAAAACACAGAGACAGTGTTCCAAAAACAACAACACACACACACACACACACACACACACACACACAAAAGGAATGGCTACTCACAGTGTAGATTTCGTCATCCTTCAATATTTTGCCCTTGGACTTGAAGAACTACGAGAGAGAGAGAGAGATCAGCCAAATATGTTGAGACAATAACTGGTCTCAATAAAACTGGTACCTGTATATCCAATCAGAGGTTTATCTACATCTACCCATATAGTGGTGTGTAAACTTGGACTCACTTTCTCTTTGAGCAACAGTCCAGTGATGATGAGGCCGTAGAGCAGGAGGAAGCCGTCCAGGATGTAGCAGAGTTTAGGGTCGTACAGCGGGGTCACCGCCTCTGCAGGGGAGAGGTTGACATTAATGAGAACACACACACACAAACACCCCCAGTAAAACCCACCCCTCACTGGTAGAAAGATTATGTCAGGAAGGTGAATTGAAGTAGGAATAACAATGTGTGGGAGTGAGTGTGTGTGTCTATGCGCAGTGGCTGCCATCACTCAGTTTCACATGCACGCACACACACACACACAGTCTATCTTTCTCTCTCATGTACTGAACAGAAACAGTTTCTCTCTGTGTCTCAGGAAGACAGTCATATGGCAGTCAGGCTCAGTGTGGTTGCAGTGACTCTAAGCCTTTTTGTGGTGGGGGTGAGTGGAGCTGTATCTAGCTCAGTGGTTTCCTCAGCTGCAACACGTTCTGAGTCTGAGGTGGTATAACTGCCTGTGTGAGCCCCAGGTGTGTTTCTGTTACTTATATATGTCATCAGCAAAGACCTATTTCCAACTTACTTTGTACCAGGACTGACTAAAGCTCAGAGACCAAATCAGACATCCTAGCGATAGGTATCGGTCCATGGACCAGGGATTGCAAAATACCCCCCCCCTTATCTGTAATTTCCACTAAGACATATCTGATCTAGAAACAGTTAGGCCTCCCTTCAAGAGAGAGACTGACGATAAGGATGCAGTCAGGATTACAGAAACTGATGAAACACTGTGGTCAGGCCTTAGGATGGCTGAGACACTGAAACACTGGTCAGGCCTTAGGATGGCTGAGACACTGAGGTCAGGCCTTAGGATGGCTGAGACACTGAGGTCAGGCCTTAGGATGGCTGAAACACTGAAACACTGTGGTCAGGCCTTAGGATGACTGAGACACTGAAACACTGTGGTCAGGCCTTAGGATGACTGAGACACTGAAACACTGTGGTCAGGCCTCAGGATGGCTGAGACACTGCAACACTGTGGTCAGGCCTTAGGATGGCTGAGACACTGAAACACTGTGGTCAGGCCTTAGGATGACTGAGACACTGAAACACTGTGGTCAGGCCTTAGGATGGCTGAGACACTGAAACACTGTGGTCAGGCCTTAGGATGGCTGAGACACTGAAACACTGTGGTCAGGCCTTAGGATGGCTGAGACACTGAAACACTGTGGTCAGGCCTTAGGATGGCTGAGACACTGAAACACTGTGGTCAGGCCTTAGGATGGCTGAGACACTGAAACACTGTGGTCAGGCCTTAGGATGGCTGAGACACTGCAACACTGTGGTCAGGCCTTAGGATGGCTGAGACACTGAAACCCTGTGGTCAGGCCTTAGGATGGCTGAGACACTGAAACACTGTGGTCAGGCCTTAGGATGGCTGAGACACTGAAACCCTGTGGTCAGTAAGCTCTTAAGAAGTATATACAGTATACATTGAGTGTACCAAACATTAGGAACACCTGGCCTTGAACTGTGTTGACCTGTGTGTGTGGTGCTGGCTACATTTGTTCTCTCCCTTTCAGAGGGATAATAGGATGAGACCTTCAGCATTCTGAATACAGAGGCAAGCATGTGTTTGTGTGTTTGTGTGTGTTTCCACATACAGAAAAGTTCACAATTGTCCCTTTTTCCTGATCTGTCTGTGTCGGGATTATCATTTTACCTCCAGGTAACTGTCTACATGCACAGTGCCCTTGCTGTTTAGTATTAATACATGTATTTGTAGATGCAGAGATGTTTGCTGATGTTTTCTACTGAAATCTGATGTCTGCTTGCACCTGCAGTGAATGAGAGAGTAGGCTGTGCAGTAGCCTATATGTGCCAGTCAGTGAATGAGAGAGTAGGCTGTGCAGTAGCCTATATGTGCCAGTCAGTGAATGAGAGAGTAGGCTGTGCAGTAGCCTATATGTGCCAGTCAGTGAATAAGAGAGTAGGCTGTGCAGTAGCCTATATGTGCCAGTCAGTGAATGAGAGAGTAGGCTGTGCAGTAGCCTATATTTGCCAGTCAGTGAATGAGAGAGTAGGCTGTGCAGTAGCCTATATGTGCCAGTCAGTGAATGAGAGAGTAGGCTGTGCAGTAGCCTATATGTGCCAGTCAGTGAATGAGAGAGTAGGCTGTGCAGTAGCCTATATGTGCCAGTCAGTGAATGAGAGAGTAGGCTGTGCAGTAGCCTATATGTGCCAGTCAGTGAATGAGAGAGTAGGCTGTGCAGTAGCCTATATGTGCCAGTCAGTGAATGAGAGAGTAGGCTGTGCAGTAGCCTATATGTGCCAGTCAGTGAATGAGAGAGTAGGCTGTGCAGTAGCCTATATTTGCCAGTCAGTGAATGAGAGAGTAGGCTGTGCAGTAGCCTATATGTGCCAGTCAGTGAATGAGAGAGTAGGCTGTGCAGTAGCCTATATGTGCCAGTCAGTGAATGAGAGAGTAGGCTGTGCAGTAGCCTATATGTGCCAGTCAGTGAATGAGAGAGTAGGCTGTGCAGTAGCCTATATGTGCCAGTCAGTGAATGAGAGAGTAGGCTGTGCAGTAGCCTATATGTGCCAGTCAGTGAATGAGAGAGGATATGTGGTCTGATGCGCTTGTCCAGCTGCATTAGCAGCACTGTACTACCAAAGTTGTTCAACCAGACTAATAGAAAATCAGCCTTCGCCTCATGTCACCTGCACTAAAAGCCTCATGTCACCTGCACTAAAAGCCTCATTTCACCTGCACTAAAAGCCTCATGTCACCTGCACTAAAAGCCTCATGTCACCTGCACTAAAAGCCATGGCAGAACACAGCATGTGACTCATAGAAGACAGGGTCAGGGCTACAGTAGCAGACTGGTGCTGGGTCGTATTCATTAGGTACCCGAACGGAAGAAAACAGACTGAAACAGGGAGGGGCCACCTGAAATTGTCCAATAAGAAAGTTTCCTGTTGCAAAAATGTTTTGCTAAGGTGTGCCCTAATGAAGAGGACCCTGTTAGAGGAGCCTCATCAAAGCACTACAACATGAAATGCTTTCTTAGTCTAATCAAGTAATAATGTAGTCATCTGGTGAATGCTTTTATCCAAGGCGACTAAAAGAGAGAGAGATATACTCAATGAAAATGTGTTTGTCGAGAGTCTGATGTCAGAATTCAACATTCTAAATGTTTTCCTTGCCTTTCAGAATGCAAATAATGGATTTAATTCATGCATCATGCAAATTATAAAACCTATGGCAATAGCTATAGAATACAGCTAGATTGTATGGTAATGTGTGCATTTTTTCATTGGGGCCTGCTCTGTGTCAAATCAAATCAAATGTTATTTGTCACATGCGCCGAATACAACAGGTAGCAGAGAGAACAGTCTATGACAAGGGTGGCTGGAGTCTTTGGCAATTGTATTGCAATGTATTTCCTTCATCCTCCCTGACACTTTTTCTGTTTTGTTATTTATCCTCAGAAAGTGTGACGGAGGCAGAGCTATTGAAAGTGTGGAATCAAAAGCATAAAGTCGCACACTAACCCTTAAAAAAAAGTCCTACAGGTCCTGTGTGGGATTTTTCCTGCAGTCTTAGGCCAACATACAATATACATACACTGAGTGTACAAAACATTAGGAACACCTTCCTAATATTGAGTTGCACCCCCTTTTGCCCTCAGAACAGCCTCAAATCGTTGGAGTATGGCCTCTACAAGGTGTCGAAAGCGTTCCACAGGGATGCTGGCTCATGCCGACTCCAATGCTTCCCACAGTTGTATCAAGTTGTCTGGATACACATTGGAAACTGTTTAGCGTGAAAAACCAAGCAGCGTTGCAGTTCTTGACACACTCAAACCGGTGCGCCTGGCACCTACTACCATACCCCGTTCAAAGGCACTTAAATCTTTTGTCTTGCCCATTCACCCTCTGAATGGAACACATACACAATCCATGTCTCAACCATCTCAAGGTGTAAAAATCCTTATTTAACCTGTCGCCTCCAATTCACTTACACTGATTGAAGTGGATTTAACAATTGACATCAATAAGTGATCATAGCTTTCACCTGGATTCACCTGGTCAGTCTGTCATGGAAAGAGCAGGTGTTCTTAATGTTTTGTATACTCAGTGTAAACGGTAGAGACTAAGCACTATGCACACTGTGTTGCCCACCACATCAACTACAGTGGGGAAAAAAAGTATTTAGCCACCAATTGTGCAAGTTCTCCCACTTAAAAAGATGAGAGGCCTGTAGTTTTCATCATAGGTACACGTCAACTATGACAGACAAATTGAGAAAAAAAAATCCAGACACCTGTCCACAACCTCAAACAGTCACACTCCAAACTCCACTATGGCCAAGACCAAAGAGCTGTCAAAGGACACCAGCAACAAAATTGTAGACCTGCACCAGGCTGGGAAGACTGAATCTGCAATAGGTAAGCAGCTTGGTTTGAAGAAATCAACTGTGGGAGCAATTATTAGGAAATGGAAGACATACAAGACCACTGATAATCTCCCTCGATCTGGGGCGCCACGCAAGATCTCACCCCGTGGGGTCAAAATGATCACAAGAACGGTGAGCAAAAATCCCAGAACCACACGGGGGGACCTAGTGAATGACCTGCAGAGAGCTGGGACCAAAGTAACAAAGCCTACCATCAGTAACACACTACGCCGCCAGGGACTCAAATCCTGCAGTGCCAGACGTGTCCCCCTGCTTAAGCCAGTACATGTCCAGGCCCGTCTGAAGTTTGCTAGAGTGCATTTGGATGATCCAGAAGAGGATTGGGAGAATGTCATATGGTCAGATGAAACCAAAATATAACTTTTTGGTAAAAACTCAACTCGTCGTGTTTGGAGGACAAAGAATGCTGAGTTGCATCCAAAGAACACCATACCTACTGTGAAGCATGGGGGTGGAAACATCATGCTTTGGGGCTGTTTTTCTGCAAAGGGACCAGGACGACTGATCCGTGTAAAGGAAAGAATGAATGGGGCCATGTATCGTGAGATTTTGAGTGAAAACCTCCTTCCATCAGCAAGGGCATTGAAGATGAAACGTGGCTGGGTCTTTCAGCATGACAATGATCCCAAACACACTGCCCGGGCAATGAAGGAGTGGCTTCGTAAGAAGCATTTGAAGGTCCTGGAGTGGCCTAGCCAGTCTCCAGATCTCAACCCCATAGAAAATCTTTGGAGGGAGTTGAAAGTCTGTGTTGCCCAGCGACAGCCCCAAAACATCACTGCTCTAGAGGAGATCTGCATGGAGGAATGGGCCAAAATACCAGCAACAGTGTGTGAAAACCTTGTGAAGACTTACAGAAAACGTTTGACCTGTGTCATTGCCAACAAAGGGTATATAACAAAGTATTGAGAAACTTTTGTTATTGACCATATACTTATTTTCCACCATAATTTGCAAATAAATTCATTAAAAATCCTACAATGTGATTTTCTGGAAAAAATTCTCATTTTGTCTGTCATAGTTGACGTGTACCTATTATTTATCGACAGACGGCCTACAGGTTACTGTTGGCAATAGGACATTGAGTGAGTGATTGACTAAATGAACAGTCTTTGTTCTGTGTTTGTAGCACCTTTTAAATGTGTACATACAAAACAACATTTACAATAAGGTCATTCAGTAAGCGACTGATCAACGTTTTTTTCAATAACTTTTTGTCTTTTGACATGAAACATGTCTCTTTTGACCTTGGAGGGAGACGTTTCCACTATCACTAGCACTGCCATGACCATGGCTGTGGCCGCCTCACAGACGTCTCTCCCTTCCCACCACAGGTAAACCCTAGTGTGGTTAAAGCCTCCCCAGGGGCCTCTGCAGAAAGGGCAAAACACATGGGGCATGAATAGCAATACTTTCTGTTTCCACTTCAAAAAGAACTTGCTCCAGATAGTTCATCATTTGACGTAAAGAAAAATAGATAATCTGTGTTCTTAATCACTTCATACTCAAATGTGATGCTTTATAGCACCATATTGTGTAATACTTCCATTGTGCAATACATTTACATGTGAACAAGTTCTAGCGAAGGTTAAACCTGATTACATGTTGTGCACGTTAAGTTAGGGTCAATTACGCCTACACTCCAAATTGAATTGCAGGGCTGTGGAGAAATCACATGTCCTGTAAGAGGCATACCGACAGGAACTGAAATGTAATGCGATTGACCCCAGCACGATGAAACGTGAGGTATGATTACAAATAGCAGGCGAGATAGCTAGATCATCGTGATGTGATATTATCTGACACAGGAAGCCTTGAGTGAGAAGCTGTCAGTGAGAGGCTGGGGGGGGTTGGGGGTAACACATGATGAGACATGATTCAATCATGCAGGTTATTTCCTAATAACTATTTTTAAGAAGCCACTGCAGCGCTACAAGAACATCTCAGCACCACTCCCTCGGTCTCTCGCTCCCTCACTCTCTCTCTCGCTCGCTCCCCGCATTGCGGTCAGAGTTCGTGTCTCAAACCCTGAGAACTTTACAGGGTCCAGTCGTATAATATATTGTACAATTATGAGTGTGTGAATGTATGCATGTGAATGTGCAAGAAAAACACTTTTTTAAACAGAAATATTGGAATTTGTCTATGTTGTGTGTGAACCTAGCCTGTTTTTCATTGAGTATGTGAATCCAACATTGATTATTGCAGCGAGGGGAGAGTTCATTTTGAAATAGCCCATCCCTAAAACTCGGATTGTGTGTTTGATTGAATAGCAGCCTCAGTCAAGTCCATCTCAGGCCTGACCAGTGCAGTGCTGTGGCCACAGGTAAACGGGGAGAATTTGAATGTAAAAGGTTACAGGCTTTTTAACTGTTGTTAAAGAGTCTGCTGCTGAGGTCTTTTATTGCTAACTTTAGCGTCATACTGCCAGTGACCGTGTTGATGGAACATACCATGTATTTACTGGTCTCCTAAAAGGAAACTGACTGAAATCTTTGTTTTGATAGATTATTTTGCAGTGTGGTGACATCAACATCTGTCATTTCTCGCCAGAAGTTTGTAGGAAAGAGAGAAACCAGTAGGTGTGTTCAAATCCTTGTTTAAAAGGTGACACTCAGCAACTTTGATGTATCGTCATTGAGTGATGTGATTTCACCCACGTAAAACTCTGAAGACGTGAAGAAATTTCCATTCAGCTTTTGACTCTGAAGACAGACTGTTTATGTTTGAATTGCATAATCAGATGATTTGAGTGGTAAAAAGTATTATTTTCTTTTTTCTCAGAGATTGCTGATCAGTCTTTAGAGCGCGCTCAGTTTAACACAGGCCAAAATTAAGGGTTCAATGTAGCTGCTTGAATTGCATTAAAACATTTTGTATAGACTATTGCATAAAAAAAAAAATACAATTCTGCAAATCATGAACATCAACACATTAATAATTTAACATAAACTGCAACTTAAACCCCAAAAGTTGCTCACTGTGATTAAATAAATATCACTACATGTCATTTCTGATTTTATGGACCTGCCTTTTGTCATTGGGACTTGATAATAGTGTAACTGATAGTATCACCATTTAATACTCTAGTGTTGTTCACAGTAAAGAGCGGAAACAGAAGGCCCTCCTACATGGTTCTCTGTCACAGTGGGATGTGAGTGAGAGAGAACCCCAACCCTATCATGGTTACAGTAATGCATCTCACACTAAACACTTTGTGTTCTATGACGGGTACAAAAACAAAAGATTCCCCAAAATGACACAGCCAACTGGCAGATAGTTTCTCTAACACAAGGAGCAATTTGTAAAGAGCAAAATGGAGAAGATAAGCTATTGACAACACTGACACTTTCTCTAATGAGCGTGTGCGAGGACTTGTGCAGTTAGGCAGTATATGGTCATCTACACATCTTTACCGTCCGAATAGGACACCTGTATAATGTCCAAAAGAACACACCATTATTTAAACGCATAGTACAGTAACCATAAACCTTTCCGCTTTTTTAATTGCTTATCTAAATAAAGAGTTGATCATTGACCGTCATTCACACGCACTAGCACACGCACATTGTAATATTGTTGTATGGTGGTATTATACATTTTGTATTGTAGATATGTAGTGGTGTAATAATGTTATATGATGTACTGTTTTATCTTTTGTTTTGTGTGTAATGTAAGTGCCTTAATTTGTTTGGACCCCAGGAAGAGTAGCTGCTGCCTTGGAAGCAGTTAATGGGGATCTCTAATAAATACAAATAGGTTGATGACAGGGCCCTGAGCACTCATCCATACTGTAGACTAGCCTACGCCGCCGACACTGCCTCAGCAAAATCAGAAAGTTAGAATTATGAAATATATATTTTTAAATGAAGTAATCATTAGCAATTTTTCAAGCAACCCCTCATTCTCTGCCTCATCCCTTGAGAAGTTGAAAAAGTCAAAATATCATGCTGTCTTTTTCACCTTTATATTTTTGCATCTCTTCTCCTTTTCTAAACCTTACCATAACCTTTATTTCACTGGTTGTGTTCTAGGATTATATTACCCTTTCTGGTAGAACATTACATTACAGCACGGAGCTAAGTGGTAATAACAAGGTAATGGTAAAGTATATAGTTACTCACAATGAAAACATTATTTATCCAGATAGGCTATCCCTAATTTCAATATAATTATATTATGATTCAGAGTAATGCACCACCTACTTTGCACTATTATATAACAATAAAAGAACAATACCGTAACTTACACTCACAGTAAGGGTTTGAGAATGAGTGTTGGAACAGGGAAACAATCATATTATAATTTTACTGGAATTAACTCATCTGGGCAAATGTTTTCAACTGTACCATACGATGACCATTTATTTCCACTTAATTCTATGGTGCCATGTAAAATGCTCCTATTCATTTTTAAATTCGCGTGTTTAAAAAATATTCAATCTGGCCCCTTTGATGAGAGAAAGCACAACAATCAGAGAGGAAGGAGACAGCAGACAACTCTGTATTCTACACATGATCAAAACCCAACTCAAAGTCACAGAGCCGGGTCTCTGTCTGTTCACTGGTGTACAATAAAGATCACACACACACACACTTACATTACAAATGTAGACTGGAAGTTCACTAAAACTAAAATTTGAAATCCAAACCAACATGAGGGCATTGACACGATGGAGAGAGTAGTATGCAAGGAAAGGGAATACATGTGGTTCAAAATGTACAACTCCCTTCATTCTGGGCCAATAAGTTAAATATGGGTCAAGTTATTATTTCCGCTAACAATATGCCCTGGTTCTAAACACCTGTGTGAGAACATGGAAGACTTGTGTTTATGACCCCCTCTACATGACTACACCGCTGGGTTTTGCTCTCCCTCGTTTGTCTTTTCCTGCTTCGTCAAAGATGGCCGTCTCTTGTTGAGAAACGGAGGACACCACCATGAGTGAGCCGTGTTTTACCCAGCCAGGATTCAAAGCACTATGCAGGCATCATAGGTAGTACGACTCCATTGGAGTAGGTGACTGTACAGCTGTATAGTGGTCTATAATGGGTCAACTAGACTTATAGCTAAATACTACAGAGTTACAGCAGCTCTTCCATGATACCAGGTTGTTGGAGGCTTCGGAGGGTTGAGACACCGAGTGACAGGGGTCAGGGTTTAGGGATGAGCCCAGGTGCAAAGAGAGACAGGGTTTGGAGGGGTCTTACCGGCATAGGGTAGTGCAGTAGACAGGACCAGCAGGCCTCCCGTCCTCTTCCGAGGGTCCATCGCTCCTCTCTGGATGGGTGCGGTCGAGCCCCTTCTCTTAGAAACCGTGCCACACTCCTCTCTGCCGTCCTCTCTTCTGTCTTCCTGGGCCTTGGGGGATGATGGGCCTCCAAAGCTGGGTTTTATGGGTAACTTCTCGTTCTCCTGTCTCTCTCTGTGTTGGGGTGCAGCTTGAGGCTGAGTGATGTGTCGACTCGCTGGCGGCTCCTCGTCTTAGTGTACAGGAAGTGGCTTAGTGTTGCTCCACCTGGTTACACGACACACACACACAAACACACACACACACGCCTCTCACCCTGGCCTACCCTTCCCCTATCCTCAACTCTAAGACATGGCTCCTTCTCCGTACTCAGGAAGGCACTCCCTGTCAATGTTGAGAGGAACATGTTCTTGACTGAAGAGCTGTGTGCTATACAGTTCTACTGACTCATCTACTTAGTAGCCCAGTGACTGAAGAGCTGTGTGCTATACAGTTCTATTGGACTCATCTTACTTGCAACCAACCTGATTATTTAATATTAATAAGATAAATATTACATTTAATAAAGAACAAAGGAAAGTACTGTACATACAAAAATCTAGCTTTATTTATACAAATCATCCATCATTTTGTTTTTAAAAATGTATCATGTCAGCATCAAAATATCAAAACTTGAATCAGTTTGTTTTACAAGTGGTGATCAGAAAAGCTTATGAAGCCATTTCAGGCTAATCCTAAAATCATGGCACTGAGTTAAAAAAATAAATAGAGTAGCCTATATATCAAATACTTATTTCATGTATAAATATATACAAAGAATGTATTTAAATTCCAGCAAAATCGGAAGTGAAGTTGTAGAACAGAATAATTATTAGTAAAAAATATTCTAATGTCATATTTAGTTCTATTTTGGCATGATATTGAATTGAAATAAATGAGACCCAAACTGATTAAATGAAAGACTAAGAAAAATGTACTTATAAAATGACAAATGGATTTGTAGATGACAAGTGCAATGCTTCATAATCAACACATACCACTGACTGGAATAACACTCACAGTTTAATTCAACATGAGTGTCATGTTCTTCCTTTGCTTTAAAGAAATGGTTCACCCAAATTACAATGTATTCTAATTTTATGGATACCTACATTCAAAAGCTATTCTATGGAGCTAGTCAGCCACCCAGAATGTGGGTTTGTTCACCTTGCTACAGCTTATTGGTGGCATTGTCCAAAAACAATAGAGCGTGGTACCCTTGTTGGCAGGCCAAAATGGCATTTTTAAAAATCCCCTCCATACTACAACAAAATATGTAATTTGGTCGAACTACCCTTCAAGCAGCTGCTTCTATCTGTAACAAGCCCCCCCCCCCTTGTGGTAAAAATACAACACTGCATATGACTGCTCACCTAACATGGTAGAGTGATGCCATCAATTATTTCTTATATAAATACAAAAGCTAAATGGACTCCCTAACAACGAAGGCAGTCCTTCTTAAAACCAATCAAATAATTATATTGCACAACAAGAGAGTTTCCTAAAGAGTATAACCTGCTCACTCATGCAATTACACACACAGATCCATCCCTATAGGCATACATTTAAATTGCAAGCATATGAGAGACAAACTCTGAATTCCAAACCATCCCCTTCCCCCAGACACCCCAGTAGATATTAAATGATTTGGAATTCAGCAAATGGCCATTATTGAGCTAATTTAGTTGGGGGGGAGTCTTCATTGTTCTGAATATTGGGTCCATCCTCTTGACCACTATGAAACACTTAGGATCCCTCCACATCAAAAACTGACTGTGGTGTCCTCCTAAAAGAATCACAAGACAGAAAGACAACGGTCAGCTGTTCTGAGGCCACAGTTAACTAAAACAGTGACTCAGTACATTTTTGTCACGTGCACTTAGTGCTATTCCTTACTTTCATTCCTGACAATAAGCCGTATGTATGACACATTGATCAAACTCCATGACATCTGACCAATCAGACTCTGTTTCAGAGGTGCACTCCACAAAAGTGCATCCCAGATTATTTGCAACAGGCAGTGAAACCCCTAGTCACTGATCCAGGGTTAGAGGCTAGGGGTTGTTTCTGGACAGAGCCTCAGAGGCAAGAGAAGAGCATCAATAGCTACTCACTCAGTGGTGTCTGTTGTAGGGTGTAACCTTGAAGGGTGTAGCCTTGAAGTAGGCTTCTGGGGTGACTGTCTTCACCCCTCCAAAGTAGTCCAGAACCCACACCTTGGTGATGTTCATCTTGGCAAAGAACCAGTTGTGATCGGTGGGCCAGTCAACCATCTCAGGGTGCCGGCTGAACAGGGCTTTCTTGGCAAAGGTGGCCTCTGTACCGTTAATCTATCAGAGACATACAGGTAAACAGAACAGTGAGGATTCATGATGATAAACTCTGTAACGTGGAGTAGTGTGTGTGCGAGTGAGTGAGACTGATTGTGCGTGTGTATGTGTGTGTCATTAACCCTCACCTCCAGCACAGAGCCAGAGAAGATGATGTGGGCACACAGGGGATCCTGAGGGTCGTATCCTTGGTTCTTACAGAAGTCTGTCTGGGCCAGGGACATGGACAAGGAAGCCTGGGGGTTCACCTGAAACACACAGTCAGTCAGCATCTCCTTACTCTTCAGCACATCCCTTTGAATGGCATCACACATATAGCCCTGTATAGGTTATATATTAGAGAAAAGGTCAATAGTTTAGCCTATGGTTTTGCCCGCTTTAGGTATAATGCCAGGAGCCACTTGTGGATTCGACAGCTCTAACGGAGTTCAACATCTGACACTGTCAAAACAACCACTATGCGGATGTCGGCTAAAGCGGATCTGATTGAATTGAGCCCCAAGTGTATGTGGTAAACCGGCATACATGGTGCTGGCTGGTTCAGACTTGAAGCTGTCAATTCACTGCCACGTCAACATAAGACTGAAGCGTGACGTGTGACGTCATTACAAAAAATTGCTGTGTCACTCCCCAAAAGCAGCTGACTCATGATAGCACCAATGAGAGTTGCATAATTCAACAACTTTCAGTCATGGTTCTAAATGTAAATTAAGTGTCAACTACAAATGGAACAAGGTATTTTTCTTGCAGTAGCCGACATAATGCAAATAATAACTTTATCTGTCATCGACTTTACGTCCTTGTATACCTTTCCTAAGTTACAATTGACAGAAATATTGTCCTACCCACCTTTAAATCCTGAACAGAGATCTCCATACTGGTGAGGAACATGTAGGGCACCCCAGTCCCAGACCCGACTGGCCCGTCACTGATAGAGAATGCATTGGAGAAGGGTTGTCCTTGCACTGGCTCATGGGTCGATATTGTGGCCATGGAAGCCCAGTTGCACTGGTTGGCGACGAATCTAGCCATCCTGGCGACTTCCTCGTGCGGAGGGATTCTGTAAGGTTCGCCGGGCATAGCGAAAAGCAGTAGAAGCCCTGCAGCCAGCATTGTGTTCATGTTGACTTCCATCTCCTTCATACACCACTGAGGTATAAAGAACGTCGTAAACACATGTAGAAGGAAAGCAACGAATTGTTTTGTATACTGCGGTCACGTGATCAAATGGGGATTATGTCATATGACTTCACAGTTGGGTTTTTTCAAATCCAGGCGCACTCAATTACCGATATTATAAAAAACGCCATGAGGCCGATAAACAACAAGTTGATTCTACGAAAGTTCCACTTTGTATTGTGCCGTTTTATTAAAATAGGTTTACCTTTAAAACGTTGCCTTAGCCCATTTGACACTGATTGCATTAATAACTGTATTTCCTCCCCCAAAGATTGTCAAGTTTTTTTTCTTCACAATGTCATGCATTCTTGCATAGGCCTCAGGCTCAATGGTAAGAATGGGTTTAACTTGACAGACCTTTTCAACATCTGACAAATTAAATATTTGCGGTGATTTGTATCTTCTACTGTTTCCACCTGTTGGTGGTAAACTTGACCATTGCCTTAAGTGGGCCTTACCATGATGTAATAAACCTGTGTATAATTTCAACAGCCCACAAACACTAAATACTCTGCTTCTCAGAATCCCCAAGATGGTTGGTCGTGGAAAGAAAGCGGTCACCAAAAAGACTTCGACAAGCCGCTCTGCTAGGTCTGGTCGCCAGTTTTATGTAGGCCAAATTCTCCGTCTGCTGAGGCGCACACGCGCGGCAATCTACCTCGCTGCCATCCTGGTTTACTCTGTGCATACATTCTGGAGCTGTCGGGCAATGCAGCCCATGACACAAGTGGCGCATTGCTCCCCGGCACATCCAATTGGCTGTGCGGAACAATGATGAGCTGAACACTGGGCGGCGTCCCAAATCGGTGTTCTTCCAAACATACACGCCGTGCTGCTCCCGAAGACTGACAAGGCGTCTAGAGATGACTGCACTGCCAAAGACATCCAGTGTCAATAGTTTTAAATGTACAATGTTTTTACTGCAAGAGCACTTATTTTAGTGTTTCCTAATAAAAGTATTGTACTAAGACCCTAGTTGGCCTACATTTGTTTCAGTTTGCCGTGGGATTTCAATTGGTGTAGTATCTTGTATGTAAGCATTCTATGGTCTTGATGTGGAAAGAATTTCCAACTCCATAACCTCCTAGAAAGTTGAACCACTTCAATTGCTTTACATTTCTACAGGTCTTAGTTTGAAAACACTCAGTCCTCTGCCTGAACTGGTCCACTAAAACCGTTAAATGACAACTCTTATCTACACAACTTTATTTGGCTCAATGGTGGACGTCATAAATTATGTGCTAATTTCTAATAAAATATGCCATCTCGCAGATTATTTTAGCCAAAGAGATTTTGTCATGCGTGCCTACATTTTACATATGGGTGGAATCGAACCCACCACCCTGTCGTTTCAAGCAGCCCCATGCTCTACCAACTGAGCTTCACCGAACCAAAATATAAATGCAACATTTAT
Source organism: Coregonus clupeaformis (assembly GCF_020615455.1). Classification (NCBI taxonomy): domain Eukaryota; kingdom Metazoa; phylum Chordata; class Actinopteri; order Salmoniformes; family Salmonidae; genus Coregonus; species Coregonus clupeaformis. Next base: position 46,845,956 of record NC_059222.1, on the reverse strand, counting down.
AGTGTTGGTCCAATGTTTCATGAGCTGAAATGTTAATTACACACAAAAAGCTTATCTCATTCTGCACAAATATGTTTACATCCCTGTTTAGTGAGCACTTCTCCTTTGCCAAGATAATCCATCCACCTGACAGGTGTTGCATATCAAAAATCTGATTAAATGGCATGATTACACAGGTGCACCTTGTGCTGGGGACAAAAGGCCACTCAAATGTGCCGTTTTGTCGCAACACAATGCCACAGATGTCTCAATTTTTGAAGGAGCATGCCATTGGCATGCTGACTGCAGGAATATTTTTAAAAACATATTTCAGTCATTTAGCAGCTCTTATCCAGAGCGATTTACAGGAGCAATTAGGGTTCAGTGCCTGGCTCAAGGGCAAATTGTCACCTAGTTGGCTTGGGGATTCGAACCAACGCCCTTAACCGCTAGGCTACCTGCCACCAGAGTTGTTGCCAGATAATTTAATGTTAATTTCCCTACCATAAGCCGCCTCCAACGTCATTTTATAGAATTTGGCAGTACGTCCAACCAACCTCAACACCAGACCACGTGTATGGTGTTGTGTGGGCGAGCGGTTTGCTGATGTCAATGTTGTGAACAGAGTGCCACATGGTGGCGGTGGGGTTATGGTATGGGCAGGCATAAGCTATGGACAACAAACACATTTGCATTTTATTGATGGCAATTTGAATGCACAAAAATACTGTGACGAGATCCTGAGGCCCATTTTTTTAAAAGGTATCTGTGACCAACAGATGCATATCTGTACTCCCAGTCATGTGAAATCCATAGATTAGGGCCTAATTAATTCATTTCACTTGACTGATTTCCTCATATGAACTGTAACTCAGTAAAATCAATGAAATTGTTGCATGTTGCGTTTATATTTTTGTTCAGTATACAAAGGACCATTTACAGGTTAATAAACAAAGGTGATGAGGGCAAGGCATAACTGGTTGTCCACTATCATACACATCTTGGGGTCATTGTGGCCTGGTCCGAAGGCAGATTTGGTTACAGCACTGACTATGTAGGAGCAGGCTATAATGGAATATTTTGTTTCTGTGTTAATCTCAAGGTTCAGGCCAGCAGTCCCTGACAGCCTTCACATCCACACTGACATGTCACCTCCTGTTCCGGGTCACTGTCAGGGCTGTGGGAGTAGTTCCAGGTCAACTCAGTCCCCGCCTTCACCACTCTGCAAGAAAACATAGAAAAAGCACAATCTACTGTTGGTACTGATTTATCAACCCAATCGCGTAGTTTTATCTCTCAATCATTACCCATCAGAGAGCAGAGACCATTCCGGACACTTACCTGCTGGTGAAGAAGGCGATGACGGGGAAGTTTGGGTCATGAGAGTCAGTGAAGACGTTCTGCACAAATAGGTTGGGGTCGCAGCTGTGCTGTAGAGACAAGAGGTCAGAGGTTATGAGGTGGTGGGTTAAAGAATGGGAGTAGATAGACTATAGGTCACAGTCATACACCTACATTTATGAACCTTCCCACGTTCCCCTCCTTCGTGGCATCTACGTAATACAGGTGCTCCATAGGGTTCTGCTTTGGGCCCAGTTTTTGGGGGCTTGTGCTTGTGGACACAGACAGTTTCACATCCACTTCTTTCATGTCCACTTCTTTCATGTCCACTTCTTTCAAGTCTGGTTCGGAATTCAACTGTGGCTTCTGTACCCCATTCTCTTGCTCCAGCCCCTCCTCAACCTCCATGCCTGAATAATGAAAATTGTAACAGGAAAGAAAATAAGTGAGATAGCATATTTTCTGGGCCCCACAATACCTTGTTTCTCAGTGTTCATCATTGGGAACCATAGCCTGGTTAAACCAGTGAAACAATGGTGATTGCAGCAGTCAGTCTGGTGTAACCAGGCTAATGGAACCATGAAGCCCCCTTAAGCAGCCGCTGGCCCAGTTTCCAGTACCTGTGAGAGGTTGGGCTGGCAGGGCGCTCCCCACCAACACAGCTTGTATCTGTGAAGAAAGCTCCACCCCGGGCCTCTGGATAACGGGCACATGAAGCCCGTCAGGAGGTGAGCAGGGGGGCGAGGGCTCCAGGGTCTCTGCATGCGCCCGTCCCTCTCCTGCCGGTGCCAGCCACTCATCCACCACCTCCACCTCGTCGTCGGAGGGAAGCTCCGTCTTCTGGCGCTTGGGTGGGAGGGGCTTGTCGGAATCTAGGCCTGCCCTGAGAACTACACCTGGAAGGAAGAAAAGGGAAGCTAATAATGTTTCAGATCCTTGATTTGGATCCACAGTTCAGCCTTTATTAAAGGGATAGCTCTTATGCAAATATGCTGATTTTCGCTGAACAATCCCTTTAAGCGTACAGGACCAAACTGTCACTTTTCCCTACCTGCGTACGTGCACACGAAGGTGCCCCTGTCCAGGTCATCACGGCAACGCACCCCCCATCCTTTGTCTCCGGTGGGGAAGACTTGCAGCCGGACGCGCAGACCCCGCTGAACCACACGGTTCTGGCACCTGCCACGGTCACACCCACACCACGGACCGCATTCGTACAGCCTAACACACACAAACACACACAGATACATATCTCATGAGTAGTTGGTAATGGCATGCACTCTCCAGGCACAATAGATACACAGACGACATTAACACAACAGGATTGCTGACAAGGCCCAGACGCCCAGCCCAACTCACCCTTTAGGCACAGGCTCAGACAGCCTCTGGTGGGAGTAGTGTTTGCCGCCGGTCTGCCGAGCGCAGGCGCAGCTCTCCGCGTCACCACAGCCGTCAGTGCAGTCACAGCAGGTGGTGAACAGCGGGCCCGAACTGAGGAAACAGCCGTGAGGCCAACGCTCCTTCCTGTAGCGGAAGTCCTCCGGCCGCACTCCTTCCTCCCCCAGGCACAACTCCACCGGAGTTGGCTCTGACCCCCGGCTCAGGTCCCTCTCGGCCGGCCCGGGTGGGCGCCACTGCGGTGGCCGCAGACACTCCAACTGCACCAGGGGGTCAAAGGTGAAGTCGTCCACCTGCAGGACGTCGTGACTCTCAGTGGCAACCAGGAAACATAACACCTCCCCTGGGGTGCAGAGACTCAGCCCACAGGGAGCCTTATAAACAACGCCCTGCCCTGTGACCTCAGAGTCCAACTCTGCACCCTGAGAATTCTCAGAGCTCTCCCCCTTAGAGTCTGGTTCGGTCTCATCACAATCGGTCTCAATCACTTTAGTGAAAGGTGGGGTGGCAGCACACTGCCGCTGGAAGGAGCAGAGTAGGGGGATCCTGAGAGGGTTGTGGCCCCGGAAGTGGTGTGCGGACGGGGGCAGGTGGGGCACACAGGCCTGGCTGCAGGTATGGAGCTGGTAGGGGAGCTGGAGGGGCACCAGGGGGGCCAAGAGGTCCTCTCTGTTGGGGTAGGGGGGCGACAGCGGGAGGATGGAGCCGTCATAACGAAGGGGTGAGGGAGGGGAGACGGGCTCTGTCTGCTGGGGGGGCAGTGGAGTCTGGGGATCGTCAATATCAGGGACTGAAACTGTGAGGATTTCTGTGTGGTGGAGACAGATGTTGGGGAGATGTTAGGCTAGCAGCAAACTGAGATTTTGGGATAGCTCAGAGACCACGTTTGGATCCAATCAATCCAAACCTCACAGTCAGTGATACTATAATGATATACTGGGTGTGAAGTAGGCTATGTACCTGCACCAATAACCACCTCTACAAAAGACTCATTCCCAGTGGCAGGGGCTGTAGTTGTAGCTGTGGCTGTAGTTGCCGGTGTCACAATCAGCCCGGAATCCAATAACGTAATCATATTCATCCCTTGGACATATTCTAAAACAGAAACAGAACAATTGTTGCATCAACGGCCAGAGTGTGTGTGTGTGTGTGTGTGTGTGTGTGAGATGTATATATGGTACCTCTGTCTGTAGCAGTGCAGGTCTTGATGGCATGCTTCAGGTGTGTCAGATATTCATACAGCTCATCAAATGCTTGTTCCACATCCACCTGTACCCAGAATGACTTTGCCCTCACTGAAATCAGAGCAAAAAAATCATGTCAGGAACAAATCATTTGGGTGATGATCTCCAACAACAACTGGTTTCATCTTTCAAACTGGATTAGATGTGAAACTAGAAACAATACAACGGTATAAGTGAAAATGCCTCACCAACTTCTGTTTTCTCTGACCCATCCATTTTCAATGTTGATGGATGGTCAGCTGATTATAAATTCCTCTGATACCTGCTAAGAAAATGTGCAATTGGCTAAGCGCATAGTCAATATTATGCCGGATATATAGCCTACCAAAGACCCACCTAGCTACATCTATATTGCTGGTATCCCAAGTCAATGGCCTAGCTAGTACTACTGGCTAACGTACACCCGTAAGGATGTCGTAAGTAATCTAACGTTAGCTAGATCTCTAGCTATCTTGGATATGCTGCATGCATTGATTTCAGGAAGTTGCTTGCAAAAAACATTATTATATAAGTGTCGACCCCAACTTACAGTTCGTTCAAAACATAAGCTACTGTACCTACTGCCTTATCTATTTATCCCTGATGGTATCGAGACATTTGACTTTGTCTACTTCCATTGATGAAATTATAATACCCACAATGCAGTTCACTATTTTGTTCCTCGAGAAGACCAATCTAACATATTACCGATCTGCAAATCCACAGTTGCGTAACAAAGGAATGGAATCAGATGAATTGACCAAATTTACATTCGCTTGAGTCATTTTTTCCCAATATTTAATAAGGTCTCCTTTTTGACACTGAATATTTTCATTTGACATTGTTAATTGGGTTTTCAATTCGCCATTCGCTTTTTATGAATTGACCCACTGCGCACCATTAAACAGTTAAATTTCGTTACGAATATGAAACATTCTTCGACTTTAATGTTCGTCATCTTGCAAGTTGAGGGACCTATGCACAGTTGGCGAGAGTTGATTGTCTGACGGTTACAATATGTAGTTTGGTAGTTATGTCAGACTCTGGTTATGTAGGCGGCTATTTTCTGGGTCGTATTCATTAGTGCAACGGAAACATTTTGCAACGTCATCGAGTTTCTTATTGGACAAGTTCAGGTAGTCGCGCCCCGTTTCGGTCGGTTTGCTGTCAACTGAATACTACCCTGTGTAGTTTTGTAACACAGCAATAATGAACTTACGCAAGTTCTATATCGAAATGATTATGAGTATTCTGGTGTTCATACAAGTTGCAGGAACTACACCTTCAAGATAGTGAGGATCATTCTACAATTTGACATTTATACGGTAGGACAGGATCTGTTTATTATACCACTCCAAACAATGTCAAGGAATTCTGTCCTGTCTATGTCCACGTTTGAACTCTTTATTACAGCTCGCAGACCTATATAGCCTCCTGGAGCACCAGTAGCCACAGGTAATCCCATCTGAACATAGACTACTATTATTATCTAAATATGCAGGTATTTGTGTTTGATTTCTGAAGTAACACCACCAGTCCAGCAGAGATGACCCAGGTGCGAAGGTCGGTGGGAGAGGCGCTGTGGGGAATGTGTGCGGCCGACGCCATGTCCATGCCCGTGCACTGGTACTACAACATCGATGACATCAAGAGAGATTTTGGAGGATGGATCACCGGCTTCAACGCACCCAAGAACAAACACCCGTCCAGCATCCTCACCCTCTCCAACTCAGGTATGTTAACATCACCCTTTATTGAATTTGAAAATTAGGTGAGATGGTTATTGGTCATGAATTATGACATGGCATTCATTCTTCACCTGATGTTCCTCAAACTGTCAATAGGTACAGTCAAACATTTTGAGTTAGTCTTTAATCTTAATCTGTCTCTCCGGTCCATAGCAGGGAGTGGTCGCACTGCATGGTCCTCTGGCGATAACAGACCCCATGTTGTGGGGAACGTAATCCTCCATAACAAGCTCAAGTTCTGGAAGGCATCAGGCGGTTCGGTCCACTATCACCAAGGTACTCACTACTCACTTAATCTCACAAATGAATGTAACGAAATGAAAAAAGGAACAGTCTCTAACCTTGGTCTGTATATATCTTTAAAAGCGGTTCTGTAAGGAAAATAATTATTGACAATACACATCATCAATTAATCGTTTAAATATACCTCTATCTCTGTGCAGGTCTGCAGGCAGGTGAGAGCACCCTGAATGCCATCTGCTCCCTGAGGGTGGCACAGGCCCTGACAGGGGGGATGTTTGCCAGCGTGACAGAGTCAGCGGCGAGGGGGGCGGTGCTAGCTGATTACATACACTTCATGACCACGCCAGGAACACATGGAGACACCTACGCAGAGTCCTTCCACAGAGCATTCTTCTCCGACTGGCAGGACCCCAGACCCACTTCTTCCAGCAAGGTAATACACACACACACACATGCATGCATACATACGATGTTACACACCTAACCAGACAGTGTCTCACAGTGTGTCTTGTCTATGTGTTCCAGGTGTTGTTTATGTCTTGTCTATGTGTTCCAGGTGTCATGTAATGTCTTGTCTATGTGTTCCAGGTGTCATGTCTTGTCTATGTGTTCCAGGTGTTATGTCATGTCTTGTCTATGTCTTGTCTATGTGTTCCAGGTGTTGTTTATGTCTTGTCTATGTGTTCCAGGTGTTGTTTATGTCTTGTCTATGTGTTCCAGGTGTTGTTTATGTCTTGTCTATGTGTTCCAGGTGTTGTTTATGTCTTGTCTATCATTCCAGGTGTCATGTCTTGTCTTTGTTCCAGGTGTTATGTCATGTCTTGTCTATGTCTTGTCTATGTGTTCCAGGTGTGGTCATGTCTTGTCTATGTGTTCCAGGTGTTGTCATGTCTTGTCTATGTGTTCCAGGTTTTGTCATGTCTTGTCTATGTGTTCCAGGTTTTGTCATGTCTTGTCTATGTGTTCCAGGTTTTGTCATGTCTTGTCTATGTGTTCCAGGTTTTGTCATGTCTTGTCTATGTGTTCCAGGTGTTGTCATGTCTTGTCTATGTGTTCCAGGTGTTGTTATGTCTTGTCTATGTGTTCCAGGTGTTGGAGTTTGCAGAGCAGCGCTACCAGCAGAAGATGAACGTGTCAGTCCCCGACAGCCAGCTAGACGCTATTGGCTGCATCCCCATGGCTATCCCCTTTGTCCTTCTTTCAGCCACAGCCAATGAAGACCAAGCTGCAAGTGTTGCACCCACCTCTTTTTGGAACATTTGAATAGGAGAATCTCAATTGCATTTCCTTCATCCCTTGTGTCTTCTCTCCTCGCCTCATCTCAAAACCCATTGGATGAGAAGGTCAGAGGGGAAGGACCTTTGACCTTCTCATCCAATGGGTTTTGAGAAGGAGGCGAGAAGAGAACACAAGAAATTGATTTTCCCAATGAAACTCACCCACTCTCTCTCCCCCTCTCTTTTACTGTCCTTTCTCTCCCAGGTGTCTGCAGCGGTAGAGTTTGTCCGGCTCACCCACCCCCACCCCAAGGTGGAGAAGTATGTGACGCTGTACGCCCGAGCCCTCCATGCCACTCTGAACGGGGCGTGTCTGAAGCAGCAAGCTAAGGCCGCCCTCAAGTCACCTGAGCTGGACGCATGGGACACCTGCAAGCCCTACATACAGAAAGCAGCCAGGTTTCCAGCCTCTTCTGCGGAGAGGCTCAAGGTTCACCAGAATGCTGTGGAAATGCTTGGCATGGCCTGCTACACCCGAGGTGTCTTTCTCTACTCATTGTCTACCTATCCACAGCAGTGTGATTTAGTTATGTTTAAGTATGTGATGCAAGTGTCCACTGAGTCTAATAGAAGTGTGTTTGTGTGTCCTTTATAGGTGCCCTCAGTAGTATGTTCTACCTAGCACACGAGTTTCACAGCGACCCTCATGGAGGGATCCTGGCAAACACCAACTGTGGCGGTAAGTTTGTTTGTTTGCATGTGGTGCCAATTAATCTGTTTTAAGGTGTGTGTGTTTTGGGAACTGTCAGTCTAAAGTGTGTATGTGTGTGTTGTCGTTCAGGAGAGAACTGCAACAGGGGTTCTGCGTTGGGGGCTCTGCTGGGGGCGAGGGCAGGGTACACGGGTGGATCTGTACCCCAGGAGTGGAAGGATGGACTGAGGAACGCACAGGAACCGATCCAGGAAATCCTAGAGAAGATGCTCTGAGACTGCCCCCTAATAGGACTGGAATCGCGCATCAGAGCACTGACACACACCTTACCTCCATTTGGTTGTTGTAACCCATAACATCTGTTTACATATCTGTTTGTTGATTTTCAGCCTTATATTGGCCGTGGTATTCACATGCTGGTCGTTGAACGTACAAAAAGGTACCTTACAATGAAAAAGATTACTATGCTAAAATAATTATATTGTGTAAAAGTGCTTATTTTCCCAGTTTTGCTCTTAAGGCCTTCCAGGTTTGCCTTGGTTTACTCCCCAGCTGAAAGCTCAGCTATCTCTCTTGACCTTATGTCAGGTAACTGTTCTTAGCTGTGTCTCCATGCAAGAAATTTCAGAGATCAGTTGGAGTTTACACACGAAAGGCGTCCGTATACATAGGTTCGGTTTGCTCCTATCAGAACTCGGCTAGGTGAAGTGAACGCCTGTGTTCGCATACTCCCTTAAAATACCTTCGCTTGAAAAGAGTGGCAATATTACAGTTGGTACCTCTTGAGACGCCATACCCAGTACACTTCCTCAAATTAGTCCAAATTAATCTAAGAGAAATCTGTAATTAATTGCGTTTTTGCTTAGTCGCGCAATTTTACATTAAGGTTTTTGGTGCAGTATTTCTCAAGTAAAAACATCTGCATGAAAACTAGTCGTCTCTCGTTGAATGACAACAAACACTTCATTGAATAATCCCTATTGTTGACCAATCACCGACGAAGGGGCGTAGACTTTGGCTGCCGAACTTCGACAAGCCTCAAGAAAAAAGTGTGCGTTGAACAGCCGGGGAAAAAACCCTGCCGAACTCTGCCGAACATCAAAACAAACAAAAACGTCACAGAATTTCGTCATAATATATGCGCGACCTGTTTCTACTGGTTATACGGTAAGCTTTAAACTCATACGGAGTTTAAAAATAAAAAGTTAACCTTTTAAAGTACATTTGATCATATACATTGATTGCAGACAGTAGCCTGCAACATTTCTACATTCCTTGTCTTCCAAGTTATGCAAAGGGAAACGTTGTGGTTTGATTATGTCAGTTGAAGTGTGGTAACATATATTATACGTATATCTTATTTTCATTTGGATAGAAACTATTGAAGTTATTTGACAGGTAATCTGCCCTGCCAAATTGTGTTTTAAAGTTGAATGAGGGGATTTATGCTGGTCGATTATGCGCACATACAACAGTATACACTGTTACAATCTATAATGATGTACTGTAATTAAGGTGTGAAAACATTCATTATCTAACATCTACAGTACATGCTGCTTTTCACGTGGATCGTGTTTAATTTGTATTTATTTTTTATCCTTCAGGCCCAATAAATGGTGTCTCATTACCAAATCTTACCACCTTGTCAACAACTGTTATTGTAGTGTCTTCATTATTACAGTGCCTTCAGAAAGTATTCACACCCCTTGACATTTTCCACATTTTGTGTTACAGCCTGAATTTAAAATGAGATTTTTTTCAGTCACTGACCGACTCACAATACCCTATAATGTGAAAGTGTAATTATGTTTTTAGAAAATTTTACAAATTAATAAAAAATGAAAAGCTGAAATGTATTGAGTCAATAAGTATTCAAACCCTTTCTTATGGTAAGTTTAAAGTTCAAGAGAAAATGTGCTTAATAAGTCACATAAAAAGTTGCATGGACTCTGTGTGCAATAATAATGTTAAACATGATTTTTGAATGACTACCTCATCTCTGTACCCCACACATACAATTATCTGTAAGGTCCCTCAGTCAAGCAGTGAATTTCAATCACAGATTAAACCACAAAGACCAGGGAGGTTTTCCAATGCCTCGCAAAGAAGGGCACCTATTGGTAGATGGGTAAAAAAATAAAAATAAAACAGACATTGAATATCCCTTTGAGCATGGTGAAGTTATTAACTAACCTTTGGATGGTGTATCAATACAAAGATACAGGTGTCCTTCCTAACTCAGTTGCCAGAGAGGAAGGAAACCGCTCAGGTATTTCACCATGAGGTCAATGTTGACTCTAAAACAGTTACAAAGTTTAATGGCTGTGATTAGAGAAAACTGAGGATGGATCAACAACATTGTAATTACTCCACAATACATTTTAGTCATTTAGCAGACACTCTTATCCAGAGCGACTAACAGTTAGTGAGTGCATACATTTTTCATACTGGCCCCCTGTGGGAATCAAACCCACAACCCTGGCGTTGCAAGCACCATGCTCTACCAACTGAGCTATAGGAGGGACCAATACTAACCTAAATCACAGTGAAAAGAAGGAAGCCTCTACAGAATACAAATATTTCAAAACATGCATCCTGTTGGCAACAAGTAATACTGCAAAAAATGTGGGAAAGGAATTAACTTTTTGTCCTGGATACAAAGTGTTATGTTTGGGGCAAATCCAATACAGCACATTACTGTTCTACAGCTGCACCATCGAGAGCATGCTGACTGGTTGCATCACCACCTGGTATGGCAACTGCTCGGCCTCCGACCGCAAGGCACTACAGAGGGTAGTGCATACGGCCCAGTATATCAGTAGGGCCAAGCTTCCTGCCATCCAGGACCTCTATACCAGGCGGTGTCAGAGGAAGGCCCTAAAAATGGTCAAAGACTCCAGCCACCCTAGTCATAGACTGTTCTCTCTGCTACCGTACGGAAAGTGGTATCAGAGTGCCAAGTCAAGTTCCAAAAGGCTTCTTAACAGTTTCTATCCCCAAGCCATAAGACTGCTGAACAGCTAATCAAATGGCTACCTGGACTATTTGCATTGTTCGTAATTGTTAAGGACTGGGGAGTTTTTTTTGCATAAAAAAGAAATGGAATGGAGCTAAGCACAGGCAAAATCCTAGAGGAAAACCTGGTTCAGTCTGCTTTCCACCAGACACTGGGAGATTAATTCACCTTTCAGCAGGACAATAGCTTAAAACACAAGGACAAATCTACACTGGAGTTGCTTACCAAGAAGACAGTGAATGTTCTTGAGTGGCCAAGTTACAGATTTGAATAAAATCTTCTTGAAAATCTATGGCAAGACCTGAAAATGGTTGTCTAGCAATGATCAACAACCAATTTGACGGAACTTGAAGAAATGTAAAAAGAATAATGGACAATTGTTGCACAATCACAGTGTGGAAGCTCTTAGAGACTTACCCAGAAAGACTCACAGCTGTAATCGCTGCCAAAGGTGTTCTACAAAGTATTGACTCAGGAGTGTGAATACTTATGTAAATTATATATTTCTGTATTTCATTTTAATAATATGCCATTTAGCAGACGCTTTTATCCAAAGCGACTTACAGTCATGCGTGCATACATTTTTTTTTTTTTGTGTATGGGTGGTCCCGGGGATCGAACCCACTACCTTGGCGTTACAAGCGCCGTGCTCTACCAGCTGAGCTACAGAGGACCAATACATACCATTTTCAAATCATTTGCAAAAATTTCAATAACATGTTTTCACTTTGTCATTATGGGGTATTGTGTGTAGACGGGGACATTTTATCAATTTTGAAATCAGGCTGTAACACAACGAACTGTGGAATAAGTCAAGGGGTACAAATACTTTCTGAAGGCACTGTAACTCCCTCAGTGACAGTTCTGTCTTCCCTCCCTCAATATAAAGTGTTAGTTCTATAGTGGCAATAGACTACATTAATATTGATGTTGACAGTTATTTTAAGAAGCTGCATTGAGGATATGTGGCCTCTCAGAGCCATTATAGCTTTCTGCACTGTAAACTATACTGCCTTACCAAGCATGCTTTATCATGTGGACAAATAGCCTGCCTCCACTGTGTTGTTATACAACAGCACCTCCTGTTGGTGTGATATTAGTAATGTATCCTTGGCTCCAGTCCAGTCGCTGTATTTCACAATGCTAGTCTCTGAGCCAACTGCCCTGTGGGTTTACCCTGATACATGTTCTGTCAGGGAGGGGAGAGAGAAACTGACATGCTGTGTGTGTGTGTTTGTGGGGTATGTGTTTGTGAGGACTGAACTTGGGTCGAGCCCTGAGAGCTCAGTAATGGAGTCGTCTACGACCACGGAGGCTCTGAAAGTGAAGCTCAGCCACCTTATCCTGCTGTCCCTCTGTATCCCAGCCTGCACTGGGCTCCCTGGAGGTGAGTCTCAGATCTGAGTATGTCAATGACCTTGGTGGTGCTCAATTCAGCCCTGTACCTTTCAAATAAGCTGCTGGCTATTCAATGCTCTGCTTGACTGTCTGTCTTTCTGTCAGTCTGACTGTACTTGCGTACAGAGACTATTTACAGTCTCGTCTGTGCAGTAATGGCAACTTTTCAACCACCCATGGTCTTCATTGGGCTTCTTCCTTTTCCTATTATTTGTACTCTGTTCCTGTGGAAGTTTGTTGGGTGTCTATCAATTTACAGTCTATGTAGTGTGAACAGTAATGTCCCGTCCTGACAGCTCCAGTGTTCCTGAGCAGACAGGAGGCCAGTGGGTTGCTCCATCATCAGCGCTCGCGGCGTGCTAACAGCCTGCTGGAGGAGCTGAGACTGGGTGACCTGGAGAGAGAGTGTCTGGAGGAGCAATGTGACTATGAGGAGGCACGGGAGATCTTCACCCTCCCCGAACACTTGGTGAGTGAAAACTGAATGATCAGATGGAATCTGAGGAAGCAGGTTCTCCATATTTGTCCCAGAACAGTAGAATCTTTTGAAATAGCCCTCTCTCTCGTTTTATGCAGGAGGAGTTCTGGAAGAGCTACTCAGGTAGGCTAACGTCAGGGGACTCAATGCTACACTCAAGTTGAACTTACATTTGGCCAAATCTACATATATTTCTCATTTCTCATTATAATGGTTATAATAATAATCTAGTCTCTATCTGTAGCGGTGGATCAGTGTGAATCTGGCCCCTGCTTGAATGGGGCTACCTGTGTAGGTCAGGTGAACACCTACATCTGTATATGTCTCCCTGGGTTTGAAGGACGGAACTGTGGCCAAGGTAGGTACAACACACCTGTATCTGTTTGTCAAATCACTGAAATTGGCTCTTGGATCTTCTTCAATAATGGTTTCAATTTCTCTTGTCTCTTGGTTCCTGTCTGTCTCTGTCTCTACTTCCACAGCCTTCAGGAATTCTTATGATGGCTGTCTGTATAGAAATGGGGGATGTGAGCACTTCTGTACAGAGTTTCCAGACCTTTCTCACTGTTGTCACTGTGCCCCTGGGTACAGACTGGGCAATGACAGCAGTAGCTGCATACCCAAAGGTCTGTATCACACTGGGCCAAACCCTAACAACTACAACTTCCAACAGCCATGTGCTTCTTGAGGCCATCTCCATACAAGCTGCATCTTCTCCTTTTGTAGTCCTTCTCTTGCCTGTATTCTCTCTTTATCCTCAACTCCTAACCTCTCACCCTCACCCTCATTCTCACTCTCTCGCTCTCTCTCTCTCTCTCTCTCTCTCTCTCTCTCTCTCTCTCTCTCTCTCTCTCTCTCTCTCTCTCTCTCTCTCTCTCTCTCTCTCTCTCTCTCTCTCTCTCTCTCTCTCTCTCTCTCTCTCTCTCTCTCTCTCTCTCTCTCTCTCTGTAGTCCTTCTCTTGCCTGTGTTCTCTCGTTATCCTCCACCCTTAGCCTAACCTCTCTCTCTCTCTCTCTCTCTCTCTCTCTCTCTCTCTCTCTCTCTCTCTCTCTCTCTCTCTCTCTCTCTCTCTCTCTCTCTCTCTCTCTCTCTCTCTCTCTCTCTCTCTCTCTCTCTCTCTCTCTCTCTCGCTCTCTCTCCTCTTAGTTCCGTTCCCCTGCGGAAGAATTGTGAAAACGTTCAGGCCCGGGCCCCGAATTGTGAAAGGCACTGTGTGTCCTAAGGGAGAGTGCCCATGGCAGGTATAGCATTGCACTGTAGTTATAGACTGACCAACACGTGGCTAGATCCAGAACTATGTCTGTCTCACACTATCCTCTCCCTCTGTCACTGCAGGTTATGCTGCAGTACATGAATGAATATAAATGTGGGGGGATCCTCTTGGCTCCACAATGGATCCTTACTGCTGCCCACTGTGTGTGGCACACGACTGCCTCCCATTGGCAAGTCACAGTGGGTGAGTGGGCAAATAGTATTACAGTGTTCTCTTAAACCCTCCCAGTATCTCAGCTGCCACAAAACCCAATGCTATCTATCACCTCTGAGTGTCCACTGTCCACTGATCCTGACTTCCTCCCCCTTCAAGGTGAACACAACCGTGCGAAGAAGGAGGGCACGGAGCAGGTTCGGCGGGTGACAAGGATGCTGATCCACCCCCAATACAACCACACCTCCACGGACCGGGACCTGTCTCTGCTCTACCTCAAGAGGGAAGTAGTGCTAGGACCCTTTGCGGTGCCTGTGTGCCTGCCCGCCTTGGACGGCTCCTTCGGGCGCACGCTGGGGACCGTGCGCACCTCCGTGGTGAGTGGCTGGGGCCGCCTGGCTCAGTCGGGACCCCCGTCCACTCTGCTCCAGAGGCTGGAGGTTCCTCGGGTCCCCCTACAGGAGTGTCGCACCACAGGCCTCAATGTGACCAGGAACATGCTGTGTGCTGGGTTCAGGGGCGGGAAAAAGGATGCGTGCCAGGGGGACAGCGGAGGCCCGCTGGTCACCCGCTACAAGAACACCTGGTTTCTGACGGGCGTGGTGAGCTGGGGTAAAGGGTGCGCCCAAGAGGACGTCTACGGAATCTATACCCGTGTCGCTAACTTCCTGGACTGGATCAATCAGACCATGGCGACCGGCTGAGTTGGGGTGTCCATTTAAAAACACCCCTCCAAAAAACACTAACAGACCTCCTCAGAGGTTGATGCTGGATAATAGTCCAAGACATAATCCTGCACCAAACTAGAATCTGGATTAATATATAAACTATGAATATAATGATGACAGTTTCTTAGATAAACCAATGGTAAACTAAAATATCTATTTTATTTGATCCAAGTATTAATGTCTGTGTTTGATGAAAATTACAGTTGCTACAGAATAAATAAATAGTTATTTGAAAATAAAGTGTTTTCCTAACTGATAAGAAACATGACACAATTAAGCGGGCATGTAGCCATGAGATCAGGGATGAAAAAGTGAAAGAGTGGGAGGGGCTGTGAAAGGGGGAGGAATAACCTCCGTAGGGTCAGTGACAGACAGGGGAAGGTAAGCATGTTTTAGAGGAGGGTTAGGGCCCAAATCAGGATTTTGTCCAGACTTTGAACCTGTGGACTGAGAGGAACAGAGAGCGACAGTGTGGTTAGATATTCTGAGGGTAGTCATCATGTGGTTTCATGTTCTCTGTCTTACACTAAGTATTTGCTGCTGTCATCCCGCCTCAGGTAAGTTAACTTACCCCTACGTATGTGTGTGTGTGTGTATGTGTGTGTGTAGTGTGTGTAATAATGTGTTAATTTATGTACAATACATATCTACCTCTCTGTCGTCTTCCTGTTTGCTTGTGCATGTGCATGCAGTTTGTGCAAATGCGTGTCTGTGTCTGTGTGTGTGTCTGTCTATCTGTGTGTGTCTGTGTGTTTGTGCATATGTGTCTTTGTGTGTGTGTGTGTGTGTACAACTCCCCTCTCCTCCGGTCTTGCAGTGTTCTTGGGGCGGGATCAGGCCCATGGCCTCCTCATCCGGCCTAAGCGTGCCAACTCCGGCTGGTTCGAGGAACTCAAAAGGGGGGACCTGGAGCGAGAGTGCCTTGAGGAGAAGTGTTCCAAAGAGGAGGCGCGGGAAGTGTTTGAGCACAAACAGGCCACGGTCAGTGCCTGGTTGATCCACAATCTGATCATGAACAGACCATAGTCTGCATGATAGGGAAAAATATCAATAATGAGTATGAACATGATTCCTACCTGATATCCTCAGTGAATTGTCCCCATTCTCTCTCCTTAGGAGGAGTTCTGGAAAAACTACAATGGTGAGCTTCTGTACAGTGTGTCATTTCATTCTCACTACTGAAAGCTACAGTCACAAATACCCAGACACCACCACTATCTTTTAATCTTTTAACGTCTTTGTTGATCATGAGATCCCAAATGTACACAAATGGTTTCATACTTACAGTTCAAGACAGCTGCCAATCTGACCCCTGCCAGAACAATGGAAGCTGCTCTAGCATATCAGGATCTTCTTACACCTGCCTGTGCCTGCCAGGCTTCAGTGGACGGAACTGCGAGCTAGGTAAGAGTTCTTGATGGGAGAAGTTTCTGTGGAAACTTTAGTTTCTAAGGTTTCTTTTTCCCATTTACGTACATAAACCCATTCTTTATGTCAGCATTCAAGGCCATTCCTGACTCCTGCTTACATGAGAACGGGGGGTGTGAGCACTTCTGCGAGGAAGAGGGGGGCCGACGCAACTGTTCATGTGCGGACGGCTACTTCCTGGGAACTGATGGACAGTGTTGCCTGACACAAGGTTAGCAGTCACAGCCACAGGCCATGTGACAATGTCAACTTTGTATGACCAATTGTATTGTCATCATGTATGATGTTATCTGTGGATGCGTCCCAAATGGCACCCTATGTCCTATACACTGAGTGTACAAAACATTAGGAACACTTTCCTAATATTGAGTTGCAACCCCTTTTGCCTTCAGAACAGCCTCAATTAGTTGGGGCATGGACTCTACAAGGTGTCGAAAGCGTTCGACAGGGATGCTGGCCCATGTTGACTCCAATGCTTCCCACAGTTGTGTCAAGTTGATTCTTTGTCCTTTGGGTAGTGGACCGTTCTTGATACACACGGGAAACTGTTGAGCGTGAAAAACCCAGCAGCGCTGTAGTTCTTGAGACACTCAAACCGGTGCGCCTGGCACCTACTACCATACCCTGTTCAAAAGGCACTTAAATATTTTCTCTTGCCCATTCACCCTCTGAATGGCACACATACACAACCTATGTCTCAACTGGCTCAAGGCTTATAAATCCTTCTTTAACCGGTCTCCTTCCTTTCAGCTACACGGATTGAAGTAGATTTAACAAGTGACATCAATAAGGGATCATAACTTTCACCTGGATTCACCTGGTCAGTCTATGTCATGGAAAGAGCAATTGTTCCTAATGTTTTGTACACTCAATGCATAGTGTAGTACTTTAAAAAAAAGTAGTGCACTATATAGGGAGATAGGGTGCTATTTGGTATGTACCCTGTGGTTGTAGAATATGCAGTGCATTCGGAAAGTACTCAGACCCCTTGACTTTTTCCACATTTTGTTACGTTACAGCCTTTTCCATCAATCTACACACAATACCCCATAATGACAAACCAAAAACAGGTTTTTAGAAATGTTTGCTAGTTTATTTTTAAAAAACGGACATCACATTTACAAGTATTCAGATCCTTTACTCAGTAATTTGTTGAAGCACCCTTGGCAGCTATTACAGCCTCGAGTCTTCAGGGGTATGACGCTACAAGCTTGGCACACCTGTATTTTGGGGGTTTCTACCATTCTTTTCTGCCGATCACATCAAGCTCTGTCAGGTTGGATGGGGAGCGTTGGTTGCTGTACAGCTATTTTCAGGTCTCTCCAGAGATGTTCGATCGGATTCAAGTCCAGGCTCTGGCTGGGCCACTCAAGAACATTCAGAGACTTGTCCCGAAGCCACTCCTGCATTGTCTTGGCTGTGTGCTTAGGGTCATTGTCCGGTTAGAAGGTGAACCTTCGACCCAGTCTGATATCCTGAGCGCTCTGGAGCAGGTTTTCATCAAGGATCTCTTTCTGTACTTTGCTCCGTTCATCTTTGCTTCTCCCATCTCCACAGAGGAACTATTGAGCTCTGTCAGAGTGAACATCGGGTTCTTGTTCACCTCCCTGACCAAGGCCATTCCCCCCCGATTGCTCAGTTTGGCCGGGTGGCCAGCTCTAGGAAGAGTCTTGGTGATTCCAAACTTCTTCCATTTAAGAATGATGGAGGCCACTGTGTTCTTGGGGACCTTCAATGCTGCAGACATTTTTTCATCCCTTCCCAAGATCTGTGCCTCTACACAATCCTGTCTCGGAGCTGTACGGACAATTCCTTCGACCTTATGGCTTGGTTTTTGCTCTGACATGCACTGTCAACTGTGGGACCTTATATAGACAGGTGTGTGCCTTTCCAAATCATGTCCAATCAATTGAAGTTACCACAGGTGGACTCCAATCAAGTTGTAGAAACATCTCAAGGATGATCAATGGAAACAGGATGCACCTGAGCTCAATTTCGAGCCTCATAGCAAAGGATTTGAATACTTACGTAAATAAGGTATTTCAGTTTTTTATTTGTAATACATTTGCAAAAACTTCTAAAAAACAGGTTTTGCTTTGTCATTATGGGGTATTGTGTGTAGATTGCTGTGTTTTTTTAATTTATTTAATCTATTTTAGAATAAGGCTGTAACGTAACAAAATGTTGAAAAAGTCAAAGGGTCTGAATACTTTTCAAAGGCACTGTATGACCACTGGTCTCTCGTTGCTCCAGAAACAATGGCCTGTGGGAAGGTTCCTGTCCTGAAGGGCAGCGCCTCTGAGAAGGGAGACGGCCCGTTGGACCTCCGTTCACGTATCGTGGGGGGAACAGAGTGCCCTAAGGGTCACTGCCCCTGGCAGGTACTGAATGAACCAGTGACCTGAGCTCAGAGGCAAAGCGGCGGACATGTTTATGTATCTGATGTAGAGGTGAAGTCCCTTTGTCCACGGTGTGTGTTTCTACAGGTGTTGTTAGTGAGAAATGGGAAGGGCTTCTGTGGAGGAGTCATCTACAAACCCACCTGGATCCTCACTGCCTCTCACTGCTTGGAGAATATCAAGGCCCAGCACCTGAAGGTGGTGGCAGGTATGGACTGTATTTCTTTATAAAGAGTAAACACACCTGTTGTGTGTTGAAGTCTGAGTTGTTTCAAAGATCTTGACAACCTTTTATGCATGTACCCAGGTGAACACGACACAGAAATAGAGGAGGGTACAGAACAGACCATAGATGTAGCAGAGATCATCATGCACAAGAGCTACGTGTCAGACACGGCGGACAGCGACATCGCCCTGCTACGTCTGAAGACGGCCATCACCATCACGCCTTTCGCCGTGCCCATCTGCCTGCCCACCCGCTCGATGGCGGAGCGTGAGCTCTGGGCCATCAACCTCCACACAGTGAGTGGGTGGGGCCGGCGCAGCGAGAACGGCCCTACGTCGCGTGTCCTCCGGCGGCTGGAGGTGCCACGTATACGTACCCAGGACTGCGTTGAGATGAGCGGTGTCACGCTAACGGCTAACATGTTCTGTGCCGGCTACATCGAGGGCAGGCAGGACTCCTGTAAGGGGGACAGCGGCGGACCACTGGTCACCCGCTACAGAGACACCACATTCCTGTTGGGTATCGTCAGCTGGGGAAAGGGGTGCGCCCGGCCGGGGAACTATGGGATTTACACCCGCGTGTCCAACTACCTGGACTGGATCCACAGCTACACGGCAGAGCAGCCGACAGCGCAGCCGACAACGCAGACGCAGAACACCACGGCCAATCCAAATGCAGTCTTATAAGTGTCACAGAACAGGAGCAGAGCTGAGCCCAGTACCTTATTGGGTTAAACTTGTAGTATATCTCTGAAACCATGTTTGGCTTTCTGATTATAGTATATATATTTATTATGTTTCTCGTGCTTTGACTACACTTTCTAAAGTTTTTCTGTATGTTTGTTGATTTTATGATTTGATTTCCCTCTGATAAAAAAAAAGAATAACTCTTGATTGATGCCAAAGTAAACTGACCCTTCTGCTGTGTCATGATAACCATTAAGGCAAACTGACTCTTACGTAAGTTGGTGTTCAATTACAATGCATTTGCCATCTGTCGTGAACATTTTTACACAGGGACACTCAAAGTCAATCTTAAATGTAGCATTGTTTATTGCCAGCGTGCTGGAGAGTTTCCAACAAACTTAATGCACCATAGTGAACGTCTGTCAGAAGCTCTAATGGGGCAGTCCCGTTAGTTCTCTTATATACTGCAGACGAGTCATATTTGCATGATTTAGCTTATTCATAATTAATTCAGCCTTAACATTTGCTTCATTCATGTGACCGACCAATACTGGGTCATGCATGTGACAGACCAATACCTCACGAGGCTTCTTCTCTAAGGTGAGACCTTGAAACTGAGCTATCAAAACAAGGTTCTGGGCGTACTGCCAAATTGCAGATACTGATAGTGAGGGTTCGTTCAATCAGTCACGGTTATTAGAAAAGCACAAACATAGAACACAGAAATGTATAAAATAGAAAAGCACCAACATAAAATGTTCCATCACACATCTTAAAACAAAGCTGCTTGCATTCTGCTCAGACCCGGCAGGCTATTTTTGTGTGTTATAAGAAAGGGATAGTCCATTGGCTAGCAGGCCAAAATGTCCATATATTTGTCCGCTT